>NW_010517835.1:0-33320 GCF_000687285.1 Phaethon lepturus
GAAGCCACCCCTGCAGCCCCCCACTACCAAATCCTTGCCATGCAAAACCCAATACAGTATTAAAACAGGCCTGCTTACCGAGTGGCTTAATCTTTGCAGCTTTCACCGCCTTCTTTGTACATTGTGGGATTTCTATGCTTCTGAGATCATTATTTTGTAGTAATCTAAATGGACATTCTGGTATATTAATTACTTCAGGTTCCTACGTAATTCTTTTTTAAAATTTATCAGTCAAACCAGCTGTACATTTATTAACAACAGACTTATGTAGTAGGTGAGTTGCTTTAGAAAACACCACCATTCACAAATTAAGGAGGACAGTAACACAAAAATGGTTTTCTGAGCCCAAAAAGCAAGTAGGAGATAGAGCCAGGATATCATGGTATTCATGTGGTATTATTTAGCACGCTACAAATATCAATACATTTTCTGTCACAGTAGAATTTTGCGATACGTACCATATTATAGGTGTGGAAGTTAGACCACTGTAAAAAGCATGGCCCAATGCCTTTCATTTCTGTGGCTGGTGAATTCTCACTGTTCCACCATCTTCTTCAAGTGTGGTTGTCATTCAACACTGTTTTCTGGTAACTTTGGCAAAATCTTGTGACAAAATAACTCTACAACCAGCATTTGAACTAGATGCTTAAGAAAACAATGTAATTTATTCTCAATGATCATGATAGCTAAACATTTTCTTGTGAATCATTTTTTCTCCTAGTGTTATTTGCTCTTGAAATCCTTGGGAATTACATTCTAGTGACATCTGTTAACACTGCTGCACTTAACATGTAATTAGGAAGGGAAAAAAAAGAAAACAGAAAACAAAAGCCCATGCCAATCTGAATGTGCTTGAAAGGTGCCAGATTGCTAACTCTGGAGAATTGAGTCCTCTGTTTATCCTCTGAATTAGTGCAGCAAAATCAATGGCAGCATAAACTCGCTCATGTCACCCTGAAATGTCTTGTGCTCACTCAGCTGTGAGGGTAGCCTGGGCTTCGTGTTGCCCACAGTCCTTAGGATCCCAGTAGGAATGATACGAAGGATGCCGTCCTGTGGTGGAAGGACTGTACTGAGAACGCTAAACTCATTTCAAATAAATTTCTGACTGTCCATCTGAGGTCAAACTTTTGGTTGTACTTTGCAGTCCCAGCATAGATTACAAATGGTGATTTTGAATTAAAAGGCTTTATAGTGCATTTCCAATCTCTTAGCTATCTAATCCCCTGGTGTGTTTTATTTAATGCATAAACTTCCATTGACATGACAGAGCCAGAGGCATTACAATCTATCATGTCAAGACTTCATACATTAACAGTTCCTGTTAGCACGCATTGGCACAATGCACTGTAATAGTTCTGAATTATGCTAATGATCCATGGATAATGGGTCACAAGGAGATTTTTGAACCGTACCTTTAAACCAATGCCACAGTGCTTTTAGGATGTGTCAAAGTGCACGGAGGCTTGGCACTATAACACGCTTTAATGCATCTTCAGAGCACCTTATCTTGTATGCTCTGCTTTAATTGAGATTAAATGGCTTTGAAGGGCCTAACACAATTTCAAGGACAATGCAATATCTCACATTCTCAGTGAAAGGTTTTTAATGTATTTCCTTAAAACCAAGACAAATATTCCATACAAACACATTACACCAAACTGATGTTAAAGGTCTGTCTCAAGCTTAGAGAAGCCAATACAATTTGAATTAAAAGCATGGCATAGTATTCCTGAGGCTATGACTAGGATGGAGTGAGAGAATCGCATTGGGTTCTGCAAGAGCACCAGTTAGCAAAGTAGCAACAGAAGCAACACTTTTTAAAGGAAGGTAGAGGTGCCTATATGCTGTGGAAAGTCAGATTAAATTTGTGTCAGGGAAGGCTTGTGAGAGTGTTCTTCTGGGAGTACATACTCTGAATTCTTTGCATGCTGTCAAGGCAGGAGCAAAGCCATCCTGAAAGTTTGGTTTAGTTTGTCCCTCAGTCTTTACTACATTCCTGTAATAATGGTTTAAGAAAACTTAAATAGATGTCACATGAAAAGAGACATGACAAAAAGAGACTCAGCACCCCGCCCTTTTTTTGTAACTTCAGTTTAATACTTAGCATTTTATTTAGTTTCAAGCTTGTCCTCTCTGCCTTGCTTCAATAATGATACAAAGGTGCTGCAGTATCTTGGAAGATGTTGTTGTATTCCAGTAATGATAACTGTGTAGTTTCATGACCCTCCTGAGCTTACATTTGAGGACTCATTGGAAAAACTGCCGTCATATCACAAGGATGTGAAGTGTAATACTGCCAATTTTTTGAATTATTCATTAGTCAGAAGGAAAAAGAAGCAACAAAGACACAGGCTTCTTCTTTTTATTTATGGTTTTACTACTCTTCATATTTTTAAAGTGAAGGGAATACAATTCTGCCATCTTTTGCACAACAACAACTCAAAAAGAAAAGAAAATGTGTATGCTTGAAAAATTGGGATTTCTGGGAATACATTTTCCTCTTTTAACTTGCATTTTAACATAAGGTAAAACATTTTTTTGACAAGGTAAGTAGAGTAAACAAAGATCAGTGAGAAAGCAGAAATTATTGAAGTACTGGAAAAACTGCTGCAGGCTACTTTTTCACACATTGCTGCTCAAGTCAGGATTATGCTATGACAGTTCTAACTCTCCTGCTGACATCCTTATAGACTCTATTACATTATTTACTTCTTGTAAAATAACATTCTATTACAGCCCCTTCATGTCCTGCTGCTATTCTAAGTTCAAGGGGAAGAAATTCTGCTCAACCATAATTCTTCACTTCCAGCTCGTTAATACAGCTCCAAGGAGATCATTATTAAAAAGACTGATATGCGGCCTCTATTTCATGCCCCATTTTCTGTTGCAGTAACAACTGTATTTCTAGGGTGTTGGTCTTCACTTAAATCAACAGCACTCTATAAGATGCATTAGCCTGTGTCTTGAAGTATCAGATGAAGCATGGCCCTGTGCTGAAGACGTAATGTCGTTTTTATGTCCGTGAAGGGGAAAGCTTTCAGATATTTCTCTTGCTTTTTCATTGCAGGGGAAGGTGAAGCCAGGCATGCAATCATACTTATTTCAAAAGGAAAAGAATTGATTCTCAGTAGACTTTCCAGGAACATCTGTGGATAAAACAGGGTTAACAGCAGACAGGTTACTTGAACACTCACTGAAAATTGGCTTAGGTCTCTTTTTTCAATGTCAGGAGATAATCAAACATATATCACTGAGTCCCATGTAAGGAGTCTGTTAAAACTTCTTTTCTGGGAAGATATACTTATTAGGACCCAGAAAATGAATTTGCCTACTGTCTCTGAATTCTCACTGTACGTCCACTTAGCAACTAGGTGTACCACTAGCAAAATGATCCCACAGTAAGGCAGAATGCTCCCAAAGCACCAGCCTTTGAAAAGTAGTACTTTCATGGCTGCCTGAAATCACCCTGGCAAGTCAATCATCAGCCCTGCTGCTTGCAGCGTGAGTCTTGAAAGCAGCTATCGCCACTTGAAGAACTGGCATCACACCAAACAGCAGTGACCACATGCTTTGAGATGGTCAGAGGACAGGGAACCCCTGGCACGACACACACAGTTCTGAGCAGTGCACTTCATTGGCTTTCAGAACCCGTTTGGACCACCCCAATGAAATTTAGGTACCATTTCATCAATAATAATACAGACAACATGATCATTATCTAATTATCCAGTCCTTGGGAAGAGGTACTTAATAAACTTCCCAGCAAAAAGTGAATCATATGTGCTCTTTCTTCAAGGCAAACAGTGAAACAACTGGAAAATCAGCACCAGCTGCAGTAGCATTTTATTATGTATGCAGTGGGTCCTGATAAGAGCAGTGCAGTGTGTTTGGCCGTTGATCTCTGAAGTTTGGCAGGGACTGTGTGGGAACTAAGGGTGACTTTTGCCACTTGCCTCTACCTGAACCAGGACTTCAGTCACTGTCTCTATTATTTTCACAGTTTGCTGCACAGTTTAGAGTTATGGCACTGAAACTGGGGATAAAGCTACATACATGAGTGGCTGTGTCAGAAGCTGGTGATTGTTAACTCTGTCTTCATGGTAATTGACATGTCTAATTAAATATCTCATTTGTCACAAGAAGTTTCTCTGATGATCCTTCACAGAGGCAAGAAGTGAGAGTGGCAAGACGTCCAATTTAAACAGCATGGTTACTAATTCTACAAGAGTAATCAAACAGGATAGACACTTGCTATTTCTTTTAGATATGGGCCTGTTGGTCGATCTGAAAGGATTATTTTGATTCCTGGTACCATTTCATTTCAAGGGAGTTTGGGACAGATTCCCATTGTTTTTCTTCACAACCTTCTTGGTGGATTAGTCTGTGGAGTCCCTGGATGGGTCACACGTATGTGGCACAAGTATTTATTACTGGCAAAGAAAAAAGCAGGTTGCTTGCTAGTGCTGCAAATTTTCATTTCCCTTAAGCGTGAAAGATGATCCTCTTCTTTATTCCCTTGCTTCTCTATCTCCCCAGTTTGACCTGCTTTTTCTGTAAGGAGGGTTGATTCTTCTGTGGGAAACATGTTTTGAAAGAATTTCAGTAAAAATATCATGAATATGTGATCAGCTGTTAAAGTCATTTAGTTCAAGTGCCTGTGGAATGTTTTTAAGATCCAGTGTCCTAGCTCACTTTGCACTGGTAATCCAATCTCTGAACCGGGGAGTCGTTATATTTATCTGTTTGGGTTTTATATACTACCAATTACTGTTATCAAAATATGTTAAATTAACTGTGTTCTACGAAAGCAGATAATTTCACTGTAGACTGGTAAATATCCGATTATAAATGCAGCTACCTTTTATTTATTGCAAAGGCTAGCACATTCATCAGCATGTCTAATTAAAATTTAATAATTAATAAACAGTGGCAAACCCTGTACGAAGGTCAGTAGCAACCTAAGCAAACTTATCAAAAATGCAAAGGGGTTTAGAGTTTTTAAAAAGTTCATTCTGTCCTTAATTAACAGATCTAATTACAGCTCTGCCATAGCAAAATGCAAAATGATCTCTTCAAAAGACAAGAAGTCAAAGGTTTAATAGTGCAGATAACCTTCTTCTTGAGTACATACCGACCCAAGTGTAGAAGGGAATTTTACCAAGCAGTCAACAGAGTTGATTGGATGGCTTTGACAGAAATTAAAGCTAAGCGATACATAGAAATCCCCAAACAACAAAGGAATTGAGAGGGAATAAAAACTCTCTTATGTCTTGGGATTTGAAATAACACCAAGTCAAGACTTTGGATTATCTCCTTTCTTAGCAAGTTGTCAATGTATTTATTCTGTGACCTTTGCTGGTTATTTTTGAATAACACTTTCTGGTCTATAGACTGCATGTGTTTAATTATTACCTCATTCAACCAAAATGGACAGTGCAAAAATCAAGGATAATCTAGCATAGTACTGTTAAATACAATAGAGCGAAACACAATTCCTGCAGTTAATAGTCAGCATTTAGGAGTTGAAGGGCGATTTTCCAAGTATCACTGAAGGGTTTAGTTATGCATTGCTTCTTCAAGAAGACTAAGAAAAAAACTGAATGTTATGTTCAGAGTTTTGCAGGAAGAGGCTGGAAATGAATAGAACTGGGTTCATCAGTAAGCGAATTAAATCTTCCTGGCTGATTTATGTGGGCAAGGGTCATTACATGTGGGTAATATAAAGTGGCTGAAAGAAAAATTAGACTGCTTCAAATTAATAATATATAGCTGAAATGAATTGTTACTATTCATCTTTACGTTTGGATTAGCAGAAAGAACGCCAGTATGAGAGACAAAATCTCTTCAAGGGAAACCTGACCTGTGTGAATATCCTTATTGTTCCCTTTCATACCCTGCCAATGACAAGGTGAATGTAGATCTATGGAACATAGTTACATAAAGTAGAAATGGTTGGATTTCAGTAATTCTCTTTGAGAGGCCCAAAAACAGGAGCCATATTCATCTTATACTGGAAATGAAACGCATCATAACAAATTTTTCAACCAAAAAGCTCATTAAACTCAACATGAAAACAGAGAGTCTGTTGTGAGCAATCTCCATGAATTGTCCTCTAGCTTTACAGCTGTGCTATCATGACCTGAATTAATTTCATATGGCATGATAATTTTCTATTGGCTGTAGGAGGAAAAAAAATGAAGCCCGCTCAGACTGATGAGCATTTTAAGACTTCTCTTTAATTCCTTCTCTTAAAAAGAACGTAATCCACTGGTTTTAAACTGCCTGGCCTGAACCAATAGGTAGCATCAACCATATGCCATGCTAATGTGGCCTCATGCTAGTCCTGTGCTATGTATTTCACAGCAGAAATGGTGAGGCTTTTAACATTTAATAAACATATTCTTTTTCTACTGAACGGAGCCAGACATCCTGTATGGCCATGACATGATCCCTGCCTAGCCTTTAAGGAAATTATAGTGATATGTCTAAAATGTGGGTGCTCGAAAAGAGTTTTATCTGCTGTTTGGTTCTCCGCACCCTGCCTCAGTAGAGGAAACAAAAACTGGTCCTGCTGTGTTGCTTAAAAACACAGACAGTAGAAAACTCAGTCCGCATTATCACATTCATTTCTTTGGTAACACTTGCTTTAAAATAAGAAGTGAACATAATTACTTGAGTTCTGCTAATGGGAGGTGAAATACAAGAGGTAAGCATTATTACTGTTACTGTTATTGTTATTGAGGTAGCAGGAAGTGCAGTGTTATAAAAACTCTTCTAAGCATTCACTCCCTCTTACAGACCATTAAAGGTTCACTTCACACTTATATCTCTTTCTTCCAGACTGAATCCTGAATCATTAATTTTGCACTCGACATTCCTAAAAGAAAGCTTTTTTGAAGCAAAACCTTCTCTTGATGTCTGAATGCACCCTGAAGATGTTAATCACCAGAGCTGTAAAAGCCATCCAGGTACCTTGAATTTATTGAGACTTGAAAGCAGTAAGATGCAAAGATTTTTGTTTTGTTTTCCAGCACCATACAATGTCCAAGCTTTAGACAACAGCCTTTACTAATAGCAATCTGAGTAAGCAAAGTTGTTAAAAATAGTATGTGGTGCAAGACACTATATGAAAGGGTGATAAATTAGATTCAAGAGCAAAGAGAACTAAACCAAACCCTTCCTCCCTTCCCTTGCACAAACTCATCAGTTTACAGATCAACTAGCGTTAAAGATAAAACTTATAGAGAGACTTGACAGTAAGGGTAAGTATAATCTTTGGACTGTGCAGGTAATATACCTCTAATGAAGAGATTTTATTTTTTTTAAATTCTGTCTACCTCTATGAACTTTCTCTTTTTTCTCTTGTCTTTCTCCCTTTCTTTTCCCTTTCCCCTTCTGTTTTCCCTTTTCCCACTTCTCTCCTTTCCTTTCCAAGAGAGATTTCTGTGTCAGTGCTTCACCAAAATACAAAATAAATTCAGGGATCTTAAAATGTCCTTAATATTTTGTTTGGAAGAGACAACCCTTCCTTGTATGCAGATATCCTTCGCAAAGGAGTTTCTCACTTTCTTTTAAGAATGTCACAGCAATGTGAAAGAAAGCAAGTGATTTTTCATTTCCAGTCTTCTGTGAAGCTTTTTCTTCCTTCTTTCCTATGCCAGCACAAGTCCTTTCCAAATTAAAGCAAACACATGAAGCATATTATGAATTTTGCTTAACTGTGAACAAATGAAGACCACCCACCTCAAATATTCTCAGGCTCAGAAATTCTGAATATCTCATGCATTATTGCCCTCTAGTGTTACTTCAAAATGTATGTAGAAGATTCCATCTGTAAAACTGAACAACAAATGCATGTTTCAAAGAGACAGGGCCAGATCTGAACCTGGGAAGAAGTGACCATAAGTCTGTGAAAAGAAGCGTTTTGCAATCCCTTGATTTCGGTTCGGTCAATTATGTAAGGTCTTTACTAAGAACCAGTTCTTTGAATATTCATTTCCACACAAAGGGAGTGGGGGCAGCCCAGGGATCTTTACTGTGCTCTCCAGTACAAATCTCTATTTGTACTCCAGAGAGGATGCCACCGGTGCTACATGGGCATTTTGATCTAATCCCAGTTTTCCTGTGGCTGAAAGTTTCTCAGGGAATTTAAAATGCTTGGTTTAGCAATGGACCAATATAAATAAAATTAATAAACATGGCAGTGTAAGCTCAAAACAGAATTGTTATTGAATGGCATGAACAAATTGTAGTGTGACCTGTTATCATATCTGGTTCATGAGTCTTAGATGTGCATCGAAGAATGGGAAAAAGTAAATAATTACAGTTTTCTATAGAAATATTCCAAGGCTTTCCAATTTCCAGGGACATTTACAAATTGAAATGGGACAAAAATTACAAAGCCCAATTCTTTCCTTAAGTCTAAACCAAATTCTTAATGCAAACAGTCCCAGAGTGTGAGGGGGTGTGGATCCGGGTCTGCCCCCTCCATGAAAGTAGGGACAAAATAACTACTGTTCCCCTGACAGAGGAAAATTCTGTATTAGTAGACTGGCTACTAGCAGTTTGCTAGTGGGTGCTGAAAACTATGACCCTGTATCACTGTTTAGGTAACTCATTAAATCTGATCTAATAACATACTAGTTGCAATTTTAAGTAAAAGCAGTCAATGGGAATGTGCAGTTTCTTTGAAAATGAGACCTCTAAAATACGTTTTTGTTGGTATTTAAATGGTGTTCAGTATTATTACCAGACAGGCATCAAATGCTGCATATTTACGCACTTTGTAAATATCTGTTGCCTCATTTGATGAAAGTTTGCTGGAACGTATATCATGTGACTTAGTGGATGAAGTTACCACCTTTGTGATGCTAAGAGTTCAAATTGTGGATTTCCTGCATCAAATTGTTTTCCTGTGCTTCATTTTTCCCATCTGTAATACATGATGAAATAATTCTCTTATGTAAGAATCCTTTGAGATCTGTAGATAAAAATGGTCCTTCAGAGCTGGGATTTTACTAGATAATATCCAGACTTTCTCTGAAAACTCTAAACATCCTTTACTAAAATATTTTACTCTAAACATAAATTACTAGATTTTTAAAATTCTCTCCAAACTCACAATAGTTTTTCAGAAAAGTTCTGTAACCTTGTTGAAAGTTTCGAGTCCAGATCAGCAGGTAAATGCAGTTTCCTCAAACCATGCATCATACTCGTTTTGCTTCCATTTAGGGGGTAGTTTAAAGGAAAAATCCAGAGGACTCAAGTAAAGGGTCCCAAAGCGACGCATGCAAAGTACAACGTCCAGTTCTCTCACAGGTGCTTTCATCCTTGTCCTCATGCAGGAGCTCATGTGCACCACTGGAAAAGATTTTGCTGGGAACATGCTGATGAAATCCAGCAAAGAACTCTTTACTCATTTCTTCCTTAAAATCCTGAAATCCCCAACACAAGCTGAATCATGATATCCTAGCTGTTTACAAACAAGAAATGTTACTATGTTTTTTACATATTCATATTAGGCATGGTTTTTATCTCATACTGATTTTACAGCTGTATACTGCAGTCAACTTCAATGACATAACATGACCTATCCTAAAAAAAGGAGCAGAATCAGAGCAATGTTAAATATTTCATTATATTTTGTGATCTATTTATCTGTTTCTTTAAATGCATAAAGGGTCTGTTCTATATTTTCTTTTGCCAGCCATTTAAAGGCACTGATGATTAGACTTTTAAAGTCATTTGGGCACTTGTCATGCTCAGTACCTCCTAGAATTTTCAGAACAGCTGAAGTACTTCCTGATTTAAAGGATTTTGACAAAAGTGAGATATTAAACATTTTCAAAACTGTCAATAGGCATTTATGTGCATGTTTAGAAATGAAATATATTTCAAAATGTGACCCTAATCCTTTTCTGAGAAGAGTAGACCATGATATCCTATTACTGGGTGTGTTACATGACACTTTTAAAACACACTTTGCTAATGTTTTTACACATCTCCTTGACATGCCTGCAACAAGAAGTTAGCATTCAGACAACTTAGAGAGGATGATTTAAAATCTGATCTTGAACAAGACACTATTTTTCTAAAAGATTGCCAACATCTCTAACATTTCATGCTCTGAAGCTCATTTTTTTAACGATGCTCATAACTATATTTTTATGGTGAATCTTTATGATTCAGAGAAACCAAGTCTTAGAGTGATTTGTGTCTGCCCTTAGCTATCGTTATAGCTTTATAGTAATCTTAGAATGTGCACCAGTTGTTTTTTATATTCAAGGCCTGTTAAAGGATTTATATCTGAAGCTAAATGGGTAAATGTACTGCAGGTTGCACGGCTTCCTAGTACATCATGAGGCCAATTGTCTTCATGTATGCAGCTGAAGTGAGAGGTTTTCCAAAGCGGGGTTCCACTAGAGTCAGGGAAGACTCCAGAGCAGCAGCAAAAATGTCTGAACATTTACCCAAAGCAACTGGAGCCATCACAGTGGTAAACACTTGTCTCCATAGAGGAATCTCTCTATGTCGGGGCAAGCACAGCATAGAGGCGCTCAGCATAGCTCTTCATATGCGTTAAACACTTGTATCAACATGAGAGGAGACTCTCCACAAGCCAACGAAAGACACAGGGTAGAAATAAACCCTGGCTATTCGCTTTCTGTTCGAGCAGCACAGCTGTACTGGCTGATACTAATGAAGCTGCCAGCTCCAATCTCTGAGCAAAGGAGAGATGGTGCAGAAGCTACCTTCATCTGCTGGCTCTGGGACACAGCTGCCTTTGGGCCATGACTGAACTTGTTACACTCTAGATTTACTATTCAGCCAATCACAGTAGTAGTATATGTAAGGAGGATTGCACCTTCACCTCTAATTTGAACTGGACAAAACCAGGATAATTTTCATGGTCAGAATGCAAGGGTTGTTTAACTTGGGGGGGGATTTATTCCTTAAATTTTGCATAAGCAACCTAGACTGGAAGGTGGGCTGCTGAAGAATGCAAGAAAATTCTTTTGAGTTCAGAAGACTTACAGGTTATTGCTTGCACCTGCCTGTCCCTGTGTTCCTTCTCTCCTTCTGGTCAAAAATGAAGCCACAGGTAATGATCCCTTCATACTTATTAGATCTGCCTTTTTCCTTTTATATGGCAAAAACAATTTCCAGGGTCTTTTTATTCTTGTTAGTCCTGTAGAATCAACAGAGCGGTAGGGAAGTAGTTTGGATGATTTTTTCTCTCTTACATTAACAATAGAGTTTTAACTAAGACACCACTTCAGAAGACCAGTAATGAAATGCACAAGTCAAGAACAGAGCTGTGATTTTCAGAGTTTGCAGCGCTGTCAGCGAGAGAAAATATATCTTTACCTGTAAAGTGGGAAAATTTATTCTGTAAGACTTAGAAAATAAATTTGGAACTTCACAAAGCTATTTATTCAGAGTAACTTTTCAGCATATAACCACTTCTTAAAGTTCATATAATAGTCAGTAGGAATCTCATAAGCATCTCAATGCACCTTACATTCTTACCTCTGTCACGAGTCAGGAACCAAGTTTATAACAAGACCTATCTTCTTTTATTTTGCTGGAGAGACTCTTAATCAGCTCACAGTTGCCTGGTATGTGTCTAATTTTATGCAGCAAGGAAGAGATGAACATATCCATACTGACTTAACAAGTTCAGAGATACTTTGCTTTGAAATGTACAAACAGATAGGATCCATGACTGGAATTACAAATACAGATAAGCATAGCACATTTAGAATTGCATTTCTCTTCTTCTAAATTGTTTCTCTGCAGCTTGTCATTGCTTGTGTAACACATCAGCAGACTCAGGCACAGTAACACGAATGTCATTGGGCCACATTCAGAGTAGAATGCAAACTCTGGTTTCATATATGCAAATACATATTTTAAGATTGTTCACATTTTAAAAGAAAGCTGTACATGAGATATATGGCAGAATAACAAGAAAAAGAAAAGTTCAGCCTTAAATGCATTCCTACAACTATGTCTCAAAAATCTGCACTGTATTCTGTAAAGTTTAAATCTGTACTGAGAAGAAAATTTGGTCCTGGAAATTGCACAGACTACATTGTGTAGGCCTAGCCAGGAGCACACTAAGCTGGAAGGAGAATTGGGTCCATGTGATTTAAGACCATAGTTTCTGCCTTAAGTCCTATAAAGCAGAATGACAGAGAAAAGCCTATTTTAAGCATCATTCTTTAGCTCAGGAGCTAAGGTCTTCAGGTGTCAGTGGTATCATGTATACCTCGAAGCAGATACCTGCACCTAACGCATTTTAACAGAAGGGGTCAAGTTCCTCTTTGTGTTCTCAGAGTCAGATCTGAGCACAAGTGTGAACTGGCCACTGTATGCCTGGGTTTCCTCTAATTGGAGAGCAAGAGAAGAGTCAACATCTAAGACACACTCTCTCTCTCATAGTAGAGCTTGGGTTCAGACCCTCTGAGGTGCATGGCTTTCAGCTGGCATGCAATGCAATAGAAAACAGGTGCATGAGATTACTTATGATCAGGTCCTCAGATGTTAGCACTAATTAGCTCCTTAAATCACTGCTGAATGGAAAAGCAGAATGAAAAAACTTTTTAACCTCAACATAGTCCTTTCCAAATTACAGTGAGATGTTTGCTGAGGATAGAAAATATCTTGAACATGCTGTACTTGCACTATACCTGTTCTGTAGCTACGTAGAGAACTCGCAGTTCTGGCATCACTCCCAGACTCTGCAGTATGTTCACTTTCAGTTTCAAACAGTTTAGTAGTAAAAGATCCTTCCTTGGCAGTGGCTACAAATATCAGAATTCCCACTGTGAGGAAAAGTTTAAATATGCAGATATTCCCCTTTGGAACATTAGCTGAAAATCACTATAAGAAATTCTGCTCTTGTCTTTCTTTCTTGTGAAGAAAAACAAAGCCATAAAACCTTAAAAAACAATATCTTTCTTTGACCTTACACTTGCCTGCATTGGGCATACACATGTACAGAACTAGAGTCTTGTTAGTCAGCAACTGAATGTATTTGCAAGTTTAATGATATGGTGTCCAACCTATTCAATTACAATACTAGAGCTTAATCACACTAATAACAAGCTCTTAGAGATCTGGAAGCTATATTTTGCTCATACTTGCTACTTTTCTTTTTACCTGTTACAGTGCACTTGGGCATCTGCTAAGTTTTAGCAAATTCAAGTTGACATTGTCTTAGAGAGGCAAGAGAAGACCACAGCTGCATGCGCTAATTGTAATTCCCAGAGAACCTGGGCCAGCTATGGAAAATTAAGTAATTCTCTTGGTCCAGTATAAAAAGGATCTGCTAAGCATTGTTCTGGTTGACTGTTTTTGTGATGGAGGGGAGGCCTTAAGGGGAAAGCAGGTAAAAACACTCTTAGAAAAAAGTGTTTCAGAAATTTTCAAGCTATACATTGTGATTCTTGTTTACGTTTCTTTAGTGGTTAGGCTGAAAAGGATTGTCCCTTTGTTCTTAAGCTCTGAGTTTAGAATCTAGGAAATTACTTGTCTTTATAACAGGCTGTAACTGTAGGCTTTGAAACTATAGTTGACTTGATATGTTCTTGGTTTGCTGACTTTGCTTTATCCTCTTAACAGAGTAAATGATCTCATGTAATAACAAACCTGGCAGATCTTCATAATTGATCACCATTCCTCGCAGATGAAGGACACAGGATACAAACAGAATGAAGTGGTATAAGTGTTGTGCAATGTAAGTATTGATTCTTTTAATAGCAGTACTGCTTTTCTCTGTAAGTGCCCACCTCAGCAATAAGAAATTATGGGGAAAAATAGAAGTGGGAAGTGAAATTAGACTTAAATGAAAAAAATATGTAGCTGATGACTCAGTGAGAGCCTGCCAAGTAGCCTCTCATTGCCTAAGGGTTCAGCTTTACATGAAGCCTCTAACTGTATCAATAGATTCATTTTGGACTACTGAAGGCTAAAACAAGTATAAGTGGGGGAGGAGTAATAAATCAACCCTGTGTACTAGACACAAGTTAGTAGCGTTCAAAACCCCTTTATACAATTAGAATGACTTACGGATGAGTGATTGGCGTAGGCTAAGAGGTGCTGTGGGTACTGGGTAGAGTGGTGCGGAGAGGGCTGCTCACACCTCTTACAGCAAAATTATAATCTAGCAAATTGTGCTTTCAAAGCCTGATATCCTTGATAAACAAGGAATGGCAAGACTTATTAAAGTGTAGTCCAATCATTGTTATACCCTGATACTGGAAGAGATAGGTGTCAGGTTCTGTTACTGCTGAAGTTTTCACAGCATCCAAATGATCTCTTTTGAGGTGTGTGAGAAGGCACATTGGCACATAATATGTGCACACCTATTCCCAAACCTGCAAAACCACTGCAGGAACCCTTTAACCTGTTCTTTCATCTTCTCTTATGCGTCACCGTTGTCTCGCAATCTGCTCCCACTGAGCATGCTGCAGTTGTCTAACGAATTTCACATTCAGGTGGTTGACTCACATTACACTCCACAGGGTCATATAAATGTTCCGAAACTGACAGTTGTGATTACAAGTTAGTTGTGTAAGAAGAGGACCCCTGGGCACAAATCTCTGATGTACCTGAGAATTTTTTTGGCAGCAGTGACTATATCTATCCCAAGCCTACAAGGTCAATTTACAGCTCAGTTGCCATCCATATTTATCTGCCTCACACCTTGAAATTTTACTGTGACAGTGATTGGTTCTCTAGGAAATATCCCAAATAGATTGTTTCCATGGATAGCCTGTAATCCTCATTCTCTTGAAACAATCTTCCAGGATATGTCATTCTCCTGATGATGCCAAGTTATGTTAAGTTTAAAAACAAACAAACAAACAAAAAATGCAAACAAAAAACTCCACAAAACAAAATGTGTTCTTACAGTAAAAGAATTCACCTTGATTTCAAATCTTAGTGGCTTGTAACTTGGTAAGCCTTGGTCACAGCACTGTCACCAAGTGTAGGCATCATTCTGATAAACAATAAAGGGAGTTGGCTGCTAGAAGGAACAAAGAATACAGTGTAAGATCATGAAGTAACTTAAATTTCTTATGTTAGTTGTGACATCTCATATTATGGAGGCACTTCGGAATAGTACAAATACCAAAGACAAGGAAAATCCTGTTTACATATACAGCCTCTTTTCTCTTAAGCACTTTCAGATTCTGATGATTTGTCAGTAGGTGTGCCTGCTGAGGACGGATGTATTTAATCACAGTAAGAGTTTGACAAAGCACCAGATAACTACAGTTACAAAAGGACTCATTCCTACACGTATCGTGTGGATTTGAGAAACAATAGCAATTTTAGAAGCAAGTTTCAGGGAGGAAATCACACGGTTGAAACCGGTTTTAAAATCTAGCATGAGGTGATATTTGAGCAGTTTTCAGCTCAGTCTCTCAAGAGAACTGCTTGTCTTGGTCCATGATCAAGGCAGTGCATGGCTTTGTGTGATATAGGGACATGCCTGAAATGGAAGAAGGTCTTAACTAGGATTTTGTAATTCACTAAATGAAATGGCTGATTCTTTTCAACTCTCAATACAATCCACTTCTGAACTGTTAAATAGTGGAAAAATAAGACAGTCTTTGCTCTGATATAGCTGTTTGTTATTGAGACAGTGCAGGTCATATTTTTGTCTTCCCCACTCTCCCCCTACCCCCCGGAGGACAAAGGCATGTAAAAGCAAGGGAGGTTGCTCAGGGGCTTGGAGAAACTGGTATTTTTTGTGGTAGACTGTAAAATCAGCACTGACAGGGAGGGAAAATAACTTTCTCTAGCTCTGTCTTGTATGTGTTCCTTAAGTTGTGAAATATCCATGTAGCATAAGGGTTCAAGAACTTCAGCATTCAAACACTGTCACTGCAGCAAGGGCCTAATAGAATGCATGCTGAAGTCAACAGGAGTCTTTCCATCAGCTGGAATGGATGTTGGATCAGGTTCAACACACTACAGAAATGCAAACTCTGCAGCTCTTGCTCTCGGAGGAGCTCTCCACTATGTCAGCTGAAGTAAACTCTCCATTAGCTGAGTTGGTGTTGTCATCTGTGATACTGAACACATAAGCAATTCTGCAAAACAAGCCATATGCTAGAAGGTAGCAATAGGCACTAGATGCAGGTAAGTACATACATTCAGAAGCGCCATCTCTGTGCTCTATATGTGCTATAATGTGCATTATGCAAAGTTGCTGCTCAGCAGAATTAGTCTTTTTATTCTGTACTTGGTTTTGATATTTAATCAAAAGACTATATTTTGTAGTTACTCAGCAAGGAGTGTTCCCTAAGATAGGGAGCTAACATGCAGGGAGAGGGGAATGCAGAGGTTTTTTCTGAACCTGTACACTGATCTCCTTGTGACCCAAGGCAAAGTTGCTGTAGCTTTCTCCATCATTATTCAATTTCTAAAATAGCAATAATCCTTAACTACGCGCCACAAAACGCTACCAGTGTCCTATTGTGAATGTGCCCTCTTGCCATTCACAACCTGGAATCCTAGTCCCGCAAAACTTTGCTTTTTGTTTATATTACGTCCAGGTACGTTTCTAGAGATAGGTAATACAGCCTTTGTCAAAGGTATAAGCAATAAAATATTACTATATAGCTGGCATCTCTGAATCATACAACCCAATCAAACTGACACAACTGATAAAATTCTGTGCGGCAACTCTTTCAAAGTCTTTGCAGCACTCCGAAATGCTTCACTATAGAATGGTCATGAAATCAGCATGGTTTTGCCATAAAAACACATTACATCAGTGCCAGGGAATAGTGTCCTTCATTGCACTGATTTAGTGCTCCATGCCAACCCCATTCTCACCGGGAATGGGTCGCCAGGTACAACCCAAAGTGTTTTGCTGCTTTTAAGTAAGAAATCTAAATTAGTGGAAGCTTCAATGTTGTATTGTTTTGCTACCAGAAATCCCTCTGTCCTTTGCATCGATAAAACTGATTGATTCTAAATTTGTTAATCCTGTTGAAAATGGTTTTATTGTACTCTCCAAGTCTAGTAAATGGGGATGGAAAGTGATAGTCACAGTAGAATCAGAGAGTGGTTTGAGTTGGAAGGGACCTTAGAGATCATCTAGTTCCAACTCCCCTGCCGTGGGGGGTTAGATACAGTGTGATGTAGATGGTGACTCAGAACTCCTAAAGTCCAGCATGCTGGGGTGGTTTTGTTTGTAGAAGAATCTACATCATAAATGTAGCTTCTGTCCTAAGTGTGCTTGGTTTATCACTTATTTCTTGAAGAACTGACTTTATATTAGGTAGCAAACTATTTCTTCCTATGCAGAGGAAGAGAAAGTTTTGGTCTCATACTATCACTGCACATTTGATGGCAGGAGAAAATATTAACCATATGTATCTTTGAGGTATCTGTGATGATATGGTACATAGTATCACAGGCTCCAATCCTCCTGTATACAACCTGTTAAAGAATTTCATTGACTCTTGTAGTTTATTGAGCGTGGAAACTTATTCAGTAACTGCCTAGCTTTTAACAACTCGGGTCTTTTGTCCTCCCTTCTGCCCCACAGGAGCAATGTAAATTTAAATGAAAGATGATTTACAATATTTTGAAATGGTATATGTTAACTTGTAAGTGTCAAGTATCATTAGACCTGATGGGAAGGATGAAGACGTCTGTATTCTGTGCCATGCAAAAATGCACTGTTTGTAACACAAGCTTGCAGCAAAACTCCCGCCCCAGCAGGTTTCTTAGTGCTTTTCCATATTGCTGCAGGTGATTCTAGAGAGCTAGACAAAAAGAAACAGATTTTACCTTTTCATAGCTGCATTTTTCCTTCTTTCATCTCTTCTCTGCTTATCTCTTGCTGTTGTTCAGACCCCCCTCTAGGAGGAAGATTAAAGAACAATATGGGAAAAAAAAAGCAAATAACAAGGATGTTTTATTTTGAAGAAACCTTTCTCAAGAGTCTCTGCTCTCAAATGCTTACCTTTAGGTTTTGATTTTGTTGTTTGTTTTTTGTGTTTTAACACATTCCTCTGTCATAAACACTCCTTGTGCCATTTCCAGTGTCAGGAAGGGAAATCTGGGCCTTCAACTGATTGTGTAAAGGTACAGTTACAAAGAGAAGCAGATGGAAGATAAAATGCTGGGTGAGATTTTCTGTCTGTCTTCATTTATTGTTTCTTTCCATCTGTCTTTGCCCGGCTTCCAAGTTTGCATTGTGTATTTCTCTAAGTGCTGTTAAGTGCTAGAGATTTGACTGAGTGCCGCACTTGTGCTACATTAGCTTATTTCAAGAAGGAATGGTATTTTGTTATACTGTCATGGATCTACAGAAGGCTTTTACAACAGGTATATTGTGTAGCCCATCTTAGCTGAAGATGTTACCTATCATATAGGACACATGCTTCAGGGGTTTTTTTCTTCAGTGCTTATATCTTTATTTGTCTTGCAAGTTTTTAATCCTTATTTTCTCACTTGCCTCTTGATACTTTTTTATTATTTTCTTTAAGATTTATTTAGTAAAATGCTTTTAGGTTTTGTTAGCATGAGAAAGGAAAAGATTTCAGTAAGGCAGGTGGGATTAAGGATAGGTGCACTAATTTCCTCTGTTAGCGCTATTTGTGAAATAGTTAAGTGATGCTAGGCATTGAATATCAATGCAGAATCAGCTCAGCCATGATATGGCACACAACCCTATCAGCAGTTGCTACACTGTTGTGAAAAAAAAAAATCATATGCAAGTTATTTCTTTATGAAGCTTAAATATGTTACTAAGTTTTTCATTATTAATTTTCAATCACTTGAGACTACTTCTTTATGCAGTAGACTTCAGTGAAAGCCATTTGGGTAAGAATTATAGGATTAAGAAATTTAGGATTAGAAAT
Organism: Phaethon lepturus; assembly: GCF_000687285.1. Lineage (NCBI taxonomy): Eukaryota > Metazoa > Chordata > Aves > Phaethontiformes > Phaethontidae > Phaethon > Phaethon lepturus. Next base: position 18,897 of record NW_010517835.1, read on the forward strand.
TCTCTTCGTAGAAAAAAAATTGTTGTTTTCTTTCTAAGCAATTTTTTTGTTGGAGTACTACTGGAATTTCCCCCAAACTTCATGCCTGAATTTCTGAAAAGACTAATTCCATCATGATCATTCCCATATGTTTTATAAAAAGAAATAGCTGTCTGTACCCAATTTGCTTCAACAATATGCATTAAAATATTCATTATATATTTATAGTGGACACAGATACAACATGTATCTCCGTGTATTGCAAATAAATGCTTTTTGTGTTTGCTGGCCAATTTCATGCTGTAAGCCTTTCTGAGATACCATCCTGTATGTTAGCTGACATGTTTTGTTTCCTGCCTTTTCATAACATTTCAGGGGTTTGGGACCTGAACTATAATACATTTCTCAATCTGATTTATTTTGTTACTTTATTTTTAAAGTTGCATGGTCACCACAGTGCTGCTAAGATGTTCAGAGTGAAAAGGAAAAGAACCTAGAGTTTTTCTTCAACCTGTTTTGCAAACTTGACAAAACCAAGTTGCAAATTGGGTTTTAACAACACAAACAGTGCTGTTCTGTACATATTCACAAGGGAATTTCCCAGTATGAGGAGTCTCCAGTCAGTGTAAAACTACCACAACCAGCTCTGTTGCCGTATTGCCTTAGAGAATCTGAGGACGTAGGAAAATTGTTTGTAACGTCTACTGAACTCTGACCATCTGCGTATGGGAGATGTCATGTTGGAAGCCACCCATTATAGATTAGACTAGTCGCTCTGGCTTCCCTGACTAAGACACTGTAATTGGGTTACTGATTTCCCCAATATAGTCAATCCCATCTGCAGAAAATGTTTTCATATAGTATTCCCATCAAGCTATGCAATAGCCAACTTCACCATTTTCTTTGGCACCTCTACATGCAGACGCAGGGATAACTGCACTATCTATGATGTTCTTATGAGATCCCCTAGGGTAGTACTAACTCCTTAATGACTACCACAAGTTATTCCAATAGTTCATTGCCACGTAGTGAGACACTGCTCACGTTCCCTGTTGCCTTTTTCAGAGAAGAGAATGTTTGTGTCCTGAGAAATGCACTAGATTTTCCTTAAAGTGTTCATGAAAGAGGAAGATAGGCATTACACTGTCATGTAGACTATTTTTCCAACCCCACGGTTATCTGGCAATAACTACTTGGATAGGAGTAAGATGAAGTTGTGAAATTGAATCATGATATCTCATCAGCAGCCTAAATATGGGGTGAGTGCATCATGTGTTTGTCTGAACTCTGAGAAGTTGTTATGTTCTGCCTTAAAAGGTAATACCTAAATACCTTTGCTAATCTAGATCTGTACTACATTAACTTTCAAAGATATACAATATCTCCATTGCACTCTAAGGTGGATTATTGGTTCTTCTGAGCCAGGAGGCATGTAAAAAGTGACAAAAGGGAATAGGCTCCTATTGAATTTACCAGAACAAGTTGATGAATTGTTTGTGAAGAGGGAGGTTGGAAGTATAAATATGTTCTACATCCTTTCCATGACAGGCTAGGAATATTTATTATAAATGGAGACATAAAGCAGGAATAATCTTCCCCATGACCTCACTGTGACAAACTGGCTTTCTAATTCTTGCTGAGTGCTGATTATTACTTGGCTAACATTCTGAGCTAAAGATGAAGCATGTGCTAAGTTGCAGGAATTCTTACAAATAGGCTGAGCTATTTTCAGAAGGGCAATTTTAAGGACACATTCATATTTTTTCTTGCAGGAGTATTTTTTCTTACAGCATATGAGTAGATCTACATATGTGCAAAACCTTCAGGCAAACAATAAGAATGCAATTGCTCATTTATGCATTGTGTTTAGTGCCTGGTTCAATGACGTAGGCTTGTGAATAGGGGTTAGAGAGCTTGGTTACATGCCATCGAAGGCACTTTCATTAAACATCTTTTTGGAGGTGTATATTAAAGGAACAGGTGTAATATTAATAAATGTGCTTTAATTTTTATCAACTCAGGATGCTTCTGGCAAGGGGAGCTCAGAAGTAGGGGAGTATAACATGAAAGAGTAAAGAGTTTCCTTGAGTTTTGTCACTTGCTGGAAACATTTGAACTGTATTTATGTGCAGACTTTCCTCATGGAAGGAAGCAAGGATCCTGCTTCTTGTAGCAGTGCAGCTGGTTTGCCATGTGCTTCTGTACAGTGCTTTCAGAAGGCTAGAGAGAAGAGCTACAGTGAAATCACAGAAAGAAATAGAAAGTCTTGACTAGTACCATTAAAATAAATTAAGAATTGTGCCATTCTTCATGCAAGGTTTCCCCTATGTACCATCTTGATGATTTTACCATGATCTGAATTAAGCCAAAGCCACTTCTGGTCTGTACTTTGAAGGTAGTAATGCCCTTAAGCAAAGACTCACCAGATCTGTCTGACCATAAGTAGGCCATCTCCTCTCCAGACCTGTAACTGTAGCTGTAAGGAGCCAATCCTTCTAGTGTACTCTGAGCAGCATAAATGGACTTTATACTGTTCAGGTTTAACCTGGACACATTTTAATCTAGCAGGCAGGTCAAGCCAGTCAGATCTACCTGAACAGTTGTCTTGTTCCGTACCTTTCCCATGTTGCATGGTGTGCTCTTCCAAACCGCACATTAACCTTTGATCAATTCCTCTTACACTTACATAGCAATGAGCCATAGTTGGGAGACCTCTGCAAGCTCTTTCTTCCCATGTTTTCAGAGACTGTTAGTGGTCGCTTCTTTGCAGTTTTGTTCCACAGCCCTCTTGATGTGTAGTTACAGGAACAAGGGGAAAAAAGGTAAGAAGTTTTCAGGTCTTACTGATACTGAACAGCAAGTATAGCACACTTCTGGGAATGGTTGTTACAGCATTTCTTCTAATAATGTCCAAAAAGTGTATAAAAGAAGGATTTATCATTCATTTTGTAATAATCTAAACACCTGTAACTTGCTTTCAAAGTTTTCCCGTATGGCATAAGAGTTTCTCTACAACTTATTCTACCATCTCACCACGCAGTCTGCTTCTGTGATACAACGCTTCTGTTCTGAAATTAAGACCACTAGGGGAGATCAGTGGAGGGAATTGTCTCACATGAAGAGTGTAAAACATCAAACAGAATGAGCAAACACCTTTTTTAAGTTCTAGATGAGCTGTGGGAAGTTTTTGCTTCTATGAAATTTCACAGTCTGCCTGAATTTAAATCTCAAATCTGTGAAAACAGAGAGGGGGTTTTTATTTCTTTCATATCCAAAATACGAGACTTTCTTCAAAACTAGATAGGCTCACCATTGAGCAACACTGACAACAGAGAAAAGCTATCTCCAAGCTCAGTAGTATGTTTCTACTGGCTCTGTCGTCAGGGCCCTGTGGTATTATCAGTGCAAGCATACTGTTAATCCATGTAATGTTATTAAACCAGTAGGCATATCTTATTTTCTCAGATGGGTCAACATTTCTCCTGTTTTACAAAAAGTGTGACAACTTTGTGTCTCTGAGGTTGTTTTCACTAAAATGGAACAAACTGGGGTTTGCAAGTAAGTCATCCAGCAAATGTAGGGTTTTTTCTCATGTTCTTAATGTGACTTTGAAACTTTGCTACCTGCAAAGAATGTCAGGCAAGTCATGTCTGCAGAGCATCTTTTGCAAGCACACACTGCATTAGTTTGGTTGATTGCAGCTCAGTTAAACTTGTCCAGAAACTTTTTTTTTAAATATTAATAGTTAAATGGGTGTTCTTGTGTATCTCATGTTCAAAGGATAACATAAAATTTCACATAAAATACACTGGAGATCTAAACGTATGCTTTCCTAGTACTGTGGGTTACCCTGCCACTTTCTGTGTCAGCATGTCAGAATTGAAGAAGTAAATGCATAGTAAAATAATTTCCAGTATATGTTTAATTTCATATGCTTGAGAGTCTTCTGTTCATGTGCAATGTTACTCTTGTAAAATGGCTTTACTCTGACATCAGAGGTGAATTTTTAGTAGTTCCATACTTCAAGTTCTCACCAGCTTCAGCTGTAATTTCATGCCTTCAAAACTTAAAAAGAAAACCTCCAGTTAGTAAATCAGGGATAGAAATGGGGATAAAATAATCCTAACTCTGTTTTATGAAAGGTCTATGAAGTTTTAAAAGGAATGTTTCTGTAGTTAAAAATCTGGGAAGCAATAAAAATCCACCAAACTGTCCTCTGCAAGAGAATTCTTCGTTCTAATTTTACCAGTCTACTTCGAGTATTTTCCAGAGGCTTTGGGGATACCAGATTTCCATTTACAGGGGTAGGTCACCAGAGAGAATGGCAGCGTTTCCTTCTAAATTAGAAGACTGGAGAGAAATTTTTGGCCTGAATCATTAAAGGTTAAACCCATCATCACAAAGGTATTCAGTCAAGTCCTACCCTTATTTTCAAACCACAGGAAGATGGATGCAGCTTAATGGTCATTCATATGAGAAGTCAGAGATTTTCCCAGGGGCCACAGAAAGTTGGTCTGCTTTCAATCGCTTGGATCTGTTCAGTTCCTGCCTAGACTTTTCACTTAATACGGCAGAGCAACGGTATTGAACTAATTGTTAAATGAATGAACAGGAGTGCTAGAACAAAACTGTAGGCTATGCCTGAACCTATCTGTAGGTTCAGAAGTTGTTCACATTATTGTTTCTACAAGCTTAAATTCTGCAATGTCTTATGGCTGTTAATTGGTACCTCATGGGGTGATTCTGGTTACAAGATTGTGTCAGAATAAAAGGTCATGGCCGGGGGGGCACACACAGAATCTGAGTCAGGCTTCACAAGAAAGGTGTTTCCCCATAGCAGATGTCTATAAATATGTAATACTCATCCACTTTGCAGGAACAGAGGTCAAATACTCTCAAGAAGAGACCTCTAGACATACGATGGGTACACACAGTCAAACTGTTCCAGGGGAACGCAGGTATTCGGAAGGACTGTTTCTAGGGATCATCACTGAAAAGATTTTAACCACCTAACGTAGAAATTAGTCCCATACAGGTGTTACCTAAAAGAAAAACATACAGTATAACTTTTACATGTCAAACATAAAGGAAATATATTTCATACATTCTTAAGTGTTAAGAAGTAGCACTTGCTCCAGAGTCTGATAGGGATGAATTTTACTCGCGGTTCAGGTGAGCTGCATGAAAGCAAGAATTACACGTGTAGGTAGGAAGCTCACTAGGCACGGCTTCACAGCAAAGAAACTGCTTCAGCTTAGGGTACTTTCATAACTGTAACCTTTAGTGTAATAGTACCTTAATACAACAGCACTAAGCAGCTTTCTGGTTTTCACCAAATCCAATATGACTCAATCTATTTGTCTTGTATCAACCTCTAATAATTAGAGAGAAAGGCTTCTAAATTTTGCTAGTAAGATATGTGCAGATATCTGTACTAAACTGGAGAAGCACACAGGGGAATCATGGAGACTGTGGAGATTGTCCCCTTAAAGAGGCTTGTGTGTGTAGCTAAATGATAACTGGAAGCAGATTTCCTGATAAAATTCCTGGACAAGTTGCAGTACTAGAAGTAAGATAAAAACCAACCAAACAAAAAACCCAGCATGGAGGAATAGAACTTGTAATGGCAGAGCTGGAAACCTCAGCAGCTGCAGAAGGGGCTGGCAGAAGTTCAGACCAACATGTCACACACAGCACCTGTGAGTCCTGAGTTCCCTAAGCAGGAGAGTTGGAACCAGTGCGGATTTGGGGAACACTTGTAGGTGACCCCAAGTGGAGGAGGAGCTTGACACTTGCAGTGATGTTTTAGAAGGTCTATGTTCCATGTTGTAAGTCTTTCTGACTGTTACACTGAAGTGCATGAAATAATTCTAGTATTTGTAAATATCTACTTAGAGAAAAGTGGATGGTCATATAATTCCAGATCTCTTGGGACTATACTTACTATTAATAAGCATGGCTGGGAAAAGGGGGAGGTGGAAGACTGTACTTTAGAGATGCCCCAGTTCTTTAATGCCAAAGCCTTAAATATCCGAGTTGGAACTGGGTCGTTGAAAAGCGCTTATCTCGCATGTCTCGGCACGGTCACAGAACACCGCAGCATCGTGGCACAAATTCCTCCTTGGGTACAAAAGAGCTGAAAACTGAGGTTTGTGCAGGGAGGTGGCAGAGGTGTGAGTTTACCAGGATCTCACCTGTGGGTGGTGGTACCCAGACTCCCTGTGGTGATACCCTTCAGGATCTGGTGAGCTGCCATCAGGATTTAACCTCTCTTGCCCTGTAAGAAAGGCAGAGAGATCTCAGTCTGTATGGCAGTTGCTGGGCTGATAGCAGATCTCCTTGTGTCTGCAGGAGGATAAAGGGGATGTAACTCCTATCTGGAATAAACAAATACTGTTTCTCCTCCACAGATTTTGTGTGGAACCTTTGTGCATATGTTTAGCTTCTACACAGAAGCATGCCACATGTGCAGGCTAGCTCTTCTAGCTCTAGTTTAAAAAAAAAACCAAAAAATCCACAAATGGCACCAGCCCCACACGTCTGGGGAGTTTCAGAGCTGGCGTTCTGAAGGCTGGATGACAGTACATTTTTAAGGAACGGGGAGAAACTGGGACAGAAGAGCAGCAACCAGTGTGACAGGGAAAGGAAAGGCCTGGAGCACAGCATGCGATCTGTGTGACTGAGTGTTTTGTAGTGAGCTGAGCCATGTGAGGCTGGGAAGATTTTGAGTGAGACCTAATTAAAATCATCTGGCCCTCATGAGGGAGATTTCTTTTTCCTTGCAATTATATTTTGTGTGTCAAGGATATTTAATTAGGCATGTAAAGCTGATGTTTCTGAGAGGAATTCAAAGCGCACTTACAGCTATTTTTAGTATATTATCATGTTGTTGGACTTGGGGATTACAAACCCTGCAAGTCTGTAAGAACAAAGAAACTGTATTACAGGGCTGCAGCAGTGGTTCAGGACTGACATGATCTGCAGCTATAGCGGTTCTCTGTATCTGATTTTTGGGAGGCAGTAAACATCTAAGTAGAAATTCTACAGCATCCCAAACAGAGTATCAGCAGCAGAGTTTAATTATTTCTTCTTTTACCTACTGGCCCTCCTGCAGCTATTCTGTAGCATATTAATTAATATTCGATGAAACTTTGGAGAACCATGGTTTTGATAACATTTTCCACTAGTGTCTTAATTTTTTATTTCAGCTGATCTTTTTTTTCCACTTTCTTTTCAATGATCACAGTTACAAAAAGAGACCATCTGGGAGCTTTCTTATTGCTAGTGGTCTTCACAGCAAGAAGTACTTCAGCAAGCAGTGGTTAATAGGTAACACTGGGCTGACGAGGGGCAAACTCTGGCAGCTTCGTTATAATTGCACCCATTCTGCATCTTTCGAACATGAGGATAAAGTTGTGTGTTGTGGCTCTGTGAACATCCAGGGCACTAGCACAGATATCAGACCATGAGTGTGTAACTTAGTTGGTGTTCTCCCTGGAATAACTTTGCAAAGGCAAACACAGAAATCACCTGAATGTTTTTCTGTGGGCTCTTATGGTTGAGGGTTTTTTTTCTTCTTTTCTTTCATAGAGCTAGAATTTAGCACACACAACTAATAAATGCAAAGGCTATTCCTGGTATGAACTGGGCTCCATAGGTTCTCTTGTCTTACTCAGAAGACTTCATATTATTTTCACAACTGCATTCAAATTTAGGTCAGCAGAAACGGTAGAATAAAAACATGCTGGCCAAGTGGGCTCTTTGTGTGAATTCCCAGGGGCAGTTCTAAGGATCTCTCCCTCTGGACTTTGCCCCTTTTTTTTATATCGTGTGGTGTAAGGGTCAGTCAACAGTAATGTTTTGATTTAGAAATGGGTGTGTAAAAAAAAAAAAAAAAGTGAGGTGAATATATATATAAAAAAGAACATACACATACACTTTTTCCTAAACAGAATTTTGAAATTCACTTGCCCCTCAGACATCCTTTTTAATACTTGAACTCTCACCTGGACGTTGATTTCTAGAACTGTAAAGTGATGAGGAATCTTCTCTCACAATTGTTAAGTAATTCAAGAGCCCTTCTGCTCTGCTACTGCATTGACTGTGAGGTGAAAAACCTATGAAATGCATTGCTAATTTTAGCACTGTATTCATAGTGTAACTCCAGTCTCTGAGTTCACTGAATTTTCTTCCAGCTCTTGATTCCTCACTGAACTCACTAGGTGGCTGTCTAAGAACACACATATTCTTTCTTTTTTTTTTTTTTTTTTTTTTTTCCCCTCCCCTGAAACACAGCTCTGGCTGCTGTGCCATTCTCTGATCTCACACTGGAGAGCACTCTCTCATCAGCCACAGCAGGTACCAGCTGTAAGGTCTGGGCTGAGGGATCCCAGCCCCACATGTACTGGACACCAAATCCCTTTGATTAAACCAGTTTTGTTCTTCAAGACAGAATGAAGTATTTATACCAACTAAGTCCAAGCCTTGCTTGAATGACTTCCTTGCAACACCAGTTTTTCTAACTCTGTGTGGTATTCATAGGAGTTAGGTAAAAACAGAGAATAAGGTAGAGTCTGCATAACTAAGGCTGGTTTGTTCTTCCAGTAAGCTAGAGGAGTGAGGCAAAGCAGCTTTCAGAATCTGGGAATTGGGGTTTGTATGTGAGGGGATAGACTGAGAAAAAAAATATGTGCTGTTGACTTAACATCCTTCTTGTTGTTCAAGTCCTTATTGCCAGATGTGGCTTGAGTTTGGCTTGTATGCACTGATTTGTATGGTTATGAACCCTTTAACTTAAGGGAAATTATTTCTGATTGAGACAAAAATTGGACCCCAAGGCTCAGGCTGAGCTGAACTTTGGGCACGTATCTCAGTTTTCCAATGCTTTTCATTGGAAACCCTGACTTAGGAAGGAAAGTATGCATGGATCTATCTCCAGTCCATGTGTCATCCTATTGTCTTCAGTACTGCGGAATATAAAGCAGGGAATAAGACCACACAGGAATGCATCTCTCTAGAGCACCTCTGAATCTTACTTATGTGTTTTGTGTTACTCTGTACTACCCCAGAAAGATGAGATAGGGAATAGGCAGTATCTTGTCTGCCTCAATGTGATTTCAGTAAAGCTGAATCAGCACATGGCTGGGAGTGATCTTAATTGCTTATGCATGGGGAAACAAGGGGGAGGATGGGAGAATAGTAGGGGATATAAATGTTATCTGTACTTAATCAGTTTTTTCCCATCACTGTGTTTTCAACGGGATATTTACATTCCAGAAAACAATAATTTTTCTTTTAGTTTAGCCTTGTTGAAAAACCTAGATTTACCTGACACTTTAACAGTTTTCAGTTGGAAACGCTGAAATGAGATACGTAGTCTGAGGGCTGGGTCAACTCTGCATCTTCCAGAAAATCTCAGACTGTGAAATAGTTTGTTTCCTGTCATCAAGACACAAAATGCTGATGTACAACTCTCCAGTGCCTTCTGAGAGTTGTAATTTGCTTGTTCGCTGCCCAACTCTGGTATTTTTTGGCACCTTGCAACTACATGGTACGTTTTCCATGTAAAGATAAATGCGTAGTTTTAAGTCTTCATTTGCCATAAATCTTAATTTGCATATTGCAAGTTTAGTTGAAATAATAACAAATTGCCAAAGTGCTTTTGCCTTTCATACTCATCAGGCGAGTATGAAAGCTAGTGTTCTTGGCTCAGAATCTGCGGGCTTAATGTGAGATGCTAAAACATGATACTGGAGCTGATCAAACCGTGCAACCTACACCTGAGGGGAATTTTTCTCATGGAATTCATAAAAATGTCCTTATTTTCTCTTGATTAGATGTGACTGTTAAGGTTTAAATAGAAAGCAGCAACTTGTACATGGACAGCAGTGGGAACTTTACTGTTCCAAAGCCATAACTTCTAATCAGCATAGTTCCCTGTCAAAGTGGATTACCCCAAGACGCTTCACAACCCACTCTGCTCCCCACCCCCCGATGGCTTCGGGGGGGAGCTTTGGAACAGGAGGAGAGCAGCAGTGAAAAAGGGGATGCAATTGTCCGAGAGAGACGGAGCTATGTGCCAAAATGTCTGAAGGTTTCAGGACTGTATGATTCTCACATTATTGGTACTTTATTTTTTAATCAACCGCTGTTTTTAAAAAGGCAAATCCACCATTTGCCTCCCTCTTCTATATAGTTAGTGTGCCACAGTAACACAATTTGGAAACTGAGGTGTAAACTCTCTTTTCAAAGAGTCCTTTGGTTAGTTGAAGGATGCTGGCTGGGATCCATCTAGTGGGCATGAGGTTCAGAAGGTTAATGAGAAGTTCAGGGAAGAGCATTTAAAAAAGCCAGCACCAAGAATAACCCAGTTCTTGAAGTACTCTTTTCCTGGGCAAAGGGTGATTGTGTAATCGAGGAAGCTGGGGAACTACTTTGTTCCCTGAATAAGAAGACATAGCATAATGACATAGCTGGGGGGGGGAGGTCCACCTTAGTTAAGCTCCTTATATAAAAAAAGAGCTATTAACAGCCTGGAAGAACTATATATATATATATATATACATATATATACACACACAGTATATATTGTATATCTGTGGATAAGAAGAGTTTGGGTGGCAGATTCTGGAACTGGCCTCGTTAGAGGAATCTCTACTCTGATGTAAAAGAAGAGTAAGACCTTTAATCTCCCTTCGAGTCACGATCTCTCAGCAGGTCTGTGCTGTTACCAGTACCAGTCAACATGAGCTTGCCTTCCTTCAGACATGAGGTGTGAGTTGTGCCTGCCCTAAGTAAAATTAAACATTTGACGAAACTAATCAAAGAGGGGATGGTGGATATCGTGAGCTTGAGAGAGGTGGTTAAAGGGCTGACATGATCAGGTTTTTTACCAAACCCAATCTCTGACTACAACAGGCTGCTGTGTAGGTGTAGAGTCCAGAATGAACCAAAAGAGTATCTGCTGTTCTGTTCCCCTTCCCCTCTTTCTTCCCCAGTGCAAGTACAAGTTGCAAAAACACTATCTACCACCTTAGAGCAGACTTGATACCAAAAGGTCAAAGACTCCTGGTACTTCACAGGAACGTTGTAGAAGAGGTTAAAATACGTGCAATAATAGTAGGATTGTATTTGAAAATGTCCAGATGTTCTTAACTGGGAGAGAGAAAATCCTCCTTCTTGACCATAGATTCAACATTGGGTGTAAAAAAAGAGCGAGCAAATCACTCAACCAAGAATAAGAGAGTATCCGCAAATCCTGTACAGTATCTCGTCTCTGCTTTTTGTCAGTCAGAAAACAGATCCCTTCTATTTTGTGTTTCCAAATTATGCTTCAAGATGAAAAACCCCATTCTTGGTCCCTGCTGAAGACCAGCAGAAACACTGAAGAGTGGGTCAAGTTCAATGCAATGCAAATACTGTGCAGCAAACACGAGTCAGTCTGGCCCCCTTCAGCCTCGCAGTTGTTGATGACAACAGGTGAAAGTTCAGAATTCCCGCAATCCCAAACTTTAATTGATAGCTCTGGCATCAACCCTCACCTGTTACATAAGCAGTTCTGTGAACTGGCTTCGAAGCTTCTGAACCCAGATGAAGTTTTTCGCCAGTGCTCACAACCAACTTGCAAGACTGCACTATGGCAGGGAGGCCTTAGCTCTCCCCTACAAACAGCAATACGCCTGCTGAAACTGAGCAGGATTCTCAAAAACGTGTAAGCTCTAGGGTAGAATCACTGTGCTAAGGAATAAGTGAAATGGCTGATGAGTGTGCCAGATGTTAAATGTGTTTTAGTGAGTTAAGTGTTTTATATCAGGTACCTGAGAGTTGCTTTGGTGCGCTCTTGAATCGATGTGGCTAATGTAACGTAGGTGTAGTCTAGCTAGAGATTAGTAGACTCTTTCTGACACTTGGACAAGCTGTATGCTTATCTGAACAATAAGCTTATAACAAATTCAGGATTTTCATGTCAAGTTCCATTACAACTGAGAAACAAAAAAAAAAATCATCATTAGATGTTAACTGGCCACAAGACACAACACCAATTCAAGTTCAGAACATGTAATATGGTAGATGTATATATCACAGTAGCCCGTATACCATCTGATGGTCTCACTCAATAGCTGAACACTTCTCAAATTAGATGTTCTAGGTTGTTTATACACAATTTTGGTTTGGCAACTGGTATTTTGGAAGTGGACACCAAAAACCTCAAAATTAAATTGTGGTACATGATACAGTTTGAAGAAGTATATGCTATATTTAATTGGAGAGAGCTGTGTTAACCAGCACAGACAATAACAGGCTGTAGACTTTTCCCCACACACCAGCAAAGACAAGAATGAGTAAGTCATGGTAGTTCTGGGCAACTTGGCATTTGCGGTGTATTTTTACAAAGTCTGATCTGATGAGCTTTCTGCTGACAGGCAATATCTCTGGCTAGAAATGAAGTGTTCTAATCCAGTTAAAATACTATCTCTCAATGGAGGGTGCTGTACAGTTAAAGTATATTCTTTGAAAGTTAAAATTCCTTTAACGGTCTTGGAAATAGAGTATTTCTTTGTGGAGGGTGAAATAATGATTTGAAACTTCTATTTATTTATTTTCTTTTTTTTTTTTATATTGAAATTTCTCATTCAGCTCCTGTGGATAAATAGTGACATATCATTAAAACAATGAATAATCTATGAGCACTTTCGGCAGGGTGCTCATAATTATTCTGTTTATATCATTTGGGGAAAAAATCAGTGAGGTGATCTGTTTGGATATTAAAAATATACTTTGAAAGCTTATTCTGTCCTTTTCAATCAAAAGTTGTATTTCAGCTATCAAAAGCCCCTAAAAATGAAAGCCACAAAATATGTTGTTTAGTAGCTTATAAAAATAATTTTTGGTGGTGCATTTTGAGGAAATAGAGACCTCAATTACTTTTTACTCGCTCAACAGTTACGTTGAATATACAATGTGGAAACGTGAGTTCTAGTGCTCTGGGAAACACCACATTGCACCAGAATGGCTTTTCCTGTGAGATGAGTCATAACTGCATCCAGGGAAAGCATTAATGGCATTTTCTCTCATCTTTCCTTATGGGAAGAAAATGTAGCCACCTCTCTGTTCAGGTGCCCCCTTCTGCATGAGCCCTGTGGGAATCCTGGATATCACCACAGTGTCCTGCAGTGTCTGAGGTGAGGGGTGGGCATGGCTGCAATACATGACCGTGCTAGAAGCGCTATGACTGTTGGTCAGAAAGAGCATTATAGATAGGATTAAGTATTTTGTACAAGAACAACTCTTGAATTCTGCAGATTCTAGCTCTTCAGGACATGGTCTAGTGGGCATGGCGGTGTTGGGTTGATAGTTGGACTTGATGATTTTAAAGGTCTTTTCCAACCTTAATGATTCTGTGAGATATCCTGAATCTCTTCAACTGTCATCTAAATAGAGCTAGTAAGAGCCAGTATTTCCATGGAAGCACAGGAGTCTTGGCAGGGGATTCCTGCTTTGAGGAGAAGGCCTTCAGTTTCTCCTTTTAGACAGACCTAATTCAGGTATTATGATGATATGAAAAGGTGAAGATCCTGAAGAGGGAGTTCTTGTGTATGCTTTTCTCTGAAATCTGTTTGCTTCCCACAGGTAAGAACTTCATGTAAACATTTCCATTATAAAGCCTTTCATATTCTTTTTGATTCAGCTTTTGTGTCAGCTTTCCTATGTATTGTGAAAGGATTAGTGAACATTATCACAACAGAACATAATAAATTAATGCCTTTAATTTATCCAAGTCATCTTGGATATCCAAGCAGCCCAAGTCATCTAAGGGGATACTAAAGGTCTATCTTAAGTTGCAGTACAGATATGTTCCAGCCCAGCCTGGACCTGGATTTGTTCTGAAGAGCAAGGTATGAAGAATATCTGTGGTAGTGGTGCAAAGTGTGTAGGAAGTAGACAGGAAGGTCAGCTTGATTTGGCTGATGTTCATACAATATTGGCTGGGGAGGACTTTAAGGTATTTTCTAGCAGCTGCATCTCTTTATTTCAGAACTGTTTTTGATGGAAAGAAGACTTGCTGTCTTCCCAAAAACTCACATCTCTGTAGTCCCTGATAACTGCCAGGCAACCAGATTGAATGATTCACCTGTATTACCTTCCTCTCATGATAGTCACTATCTTGGTTAGGACCCAGCATTGAACACACCTCATTTGTGATGCGTTCCACTGTATCCCAGCTTCCCTACTGCCTTTCTCCTCTGCTATCCTCTCAGACCTCAGCAATGCTCAGTGTTTGCTTTCGGAACAGTGTCAGGATCAAGTTCCTCAATATTGCTCTTTCAGATCTTATCTGCATGGAACTGCCTTTGAAATGTTCTGCCCTGTCCAGACAGACAGTGAGCCACGAGCCCCACTTTTTCTGCTAATCACAATGAGCTCCCTGTTAACATGCTCTTTCCC
>NW_010517835.1:33351-113899 GCF_000687285.1 Phaethon lepturus
CACTCGGGACTGTAAGCCTTTCATGACGTGTGTCTACAGTGTTGTGCACAATGGGATCCCAGTGACTCAATAGGGTTGGACTTCTATTACAATGGAAATAATAATGTTAATTTATTTTATTGATGCTTTTGAATAGGATTTGCTGAAAAATAAAGGAAATATGGGATGTGGATCATGTTACCATAAAACCACATACAGCAAAACGTTCATCTGTCTCCAACATTTCATGTCTTCTGGGCATTCGAGATAGTCGAGTTTGATTTACACAATCAAGCCATTCATTAAATATCTGTTTGAGTTTTAGGCAGATGCATCCTTTACCTGAGTGATGAAATCTGGCTACAGGAAACGGAACTATTCCTCTGTGAAAAGACCCCATTCTGCTTTATAAAGTGAGCCTTGCAGCAATATACTTTTAGAAAACTGCCAAGCTTTGTATACCAAATATCGTTGTAAGGGCTCAGCAATAAAACAGTTGTGGACTTGGGGTTGATCCAACCACACAATAGCACATCTTTATGCAATATTTCCTCTTTCAACACCCGTCTCCAACACTGTAATTCACTGACAACTGTCAGTTCATTTTAATTCCAAAATTCTACCCCAGAACACAAAGCAGTTTAGAGTCTGAATTCTTGTGTGGGCATATTAATTATTTAAATCACTAGTCCAAGTCATCTTCAAAAGCGCTTGCTGGGAATCCATCAGGAGCAGACTGATCTATTGCTTATTATTGCCTACTAGGTTATACTGTACATCAGAAGCATGCTCAGTGTTTTCTATCAACAGTACTCTATATAGCTTGCTGTTGTCAGAGAACTGAATGATGGTGAATGAAGGGAAAAGGGGCAAATATATGTTAGAGAATATATATGAGAAACGATCCAGTGAATCGATGCAGTCCCTACTAGCGATTGGCATGGGAACTTCTTATCTGAGTCATTTTTAGAAAAATAAAGCATCTCAGGCAGATGGGAGAGGCTGTAAAATGTAACGCTGTGTTGAATAAGGCTTCTTATCTTGCAAACCACCTTGCAGATAAATACATGCAAGGAAGAATAGTGCTGGTTCTGTGATACACAAGTTTCCATTGTCTTTGGTGAGAGAAGCAATAGGTCAGTTTTGCCTTTCACTTGGGGGGCAACTGTATTTTTGTGTATTATAGCTTCTGTGTTGTTACAGAAATAGTTATGTCTATTTTGCTTTTTTGTGCCTGAAACGGGCACAGTCCAAGCCATGTGCTTCAGTGGTAGGGTAGTCATTCAAATGAGAAACATCTTCTGCTCTTAAAAGGCAACCACAATATATTCACTCTGTTGAAAAACCAGTCGTGCATTCCTCAGTCGCCAGTATAATGGGACCTTCAAAAGTAGAGAAGTTTCACATGACCTTAGCACATACGCCTGACTTTGAGTGCCTGAAAGGAATGACCTCCATCCTATTCATCATAATGGCTTGTTAACACTCGAGTCCACTGTTTTGAGGGTTCCCTGCCCATAGTGACCCGCACAAGGCCTGAATGGTAGGGGCGTGGTTAGGCAGGGGTCATGCTTGGCTATGGTGGCTAAATTTCCACTGCCCCAAAGAACAGGCTTTTCTTGTGGGCAGCTTTTGTCGCTACAGAACAGGCGTAGGTTCCGAGGCACAGGCATCAGCCAGTTATGGAGCAGGGGAAAACGGGGTAATGTTTTCTACTTAAAGATACTATGGGACAATCAACACAAATGCGACTGAATGCATACGCCATGTATTTTACTTGATATTTACTTATAACCTCCATATTTTATTCATGAATTTTACAATTCCAAATATAATGAAACAGTTAGAGTACTTTATTACAAAGCTTATAAAATAATTAAATATTACACTTATATTTTTTGCCTTTTTTACACCATAATTCATACTTTGTGACGCTACCATTTCTTTCCTCAGTTGTCACTTAAGGAAGTGAGCAAAGAAATATAAAGGAAAAGCTATGCATTAATAAATTAATTATTTTACATCAAATAATAAAAAGGACACAATTATAAAAACAAAACAAAAAAAACCCTTGTAGTTTTCCTAGAAAAAAGGTTATAATTATACAATGACCAATATCAAGACAGAGCGGTGTAGGTTGAGATATGTTTCCAATCAGCATTTCTTAAAGTATCAGAGAATACATGTTTTTAATTTAAATTGTTGCAAAAAGAACTGCTAATTTTAAGTGACCACTGTCTGGCATTAGTGCTGAGCTGGCTAATCTTACGCTGAAATGATACTTTAAAAAAACAGTAAAACTGAACTACATTCATCAAACAAAGTTGTGGGATTGGGTGGAATCAGATAAATATGTCCCTCATAGGCACTCCCCAGAAAATTACAGTAGAAAGCAGCTCTGTCTCAGAATGGGTTTGGCAAATAGGTTGGGTATTTTTTCAATGCAGAAACCTTTTAAATTGTACCATTTGATATATAGTGTCACCAAACATCTCGATACTGAATGATTACCAATATCAGTATGGTTACATTTCTTTTGTTTGCTGGTGGATTGTGAACTAAATAGAAGTATTAGGAGAATATATATAAAAATAGAATTGACTTTTATTTGGTTAGAGTAAATCATCCACTTAATCTTTTTCATTTTTTTTTTTTCATATAACCTGTGTGAATAAATAACTATTTAGAGAAGTTTAGCGTGAATCAATGGACTGTAATATTCTTATTTCCTTTGGGTAATGGATGAATCAAAACACTCAGAGAGATTTGAGATTAAAAGGCAGACATTCTTCAGTATCTTGGCATTCAAACAACCTAGCTTCTGAAAAAAACCTACTTTAAAATATCAAGTTTAAATTTTAAAATTACATATCTAGTGAGCTTAGAAAGTTGAAAACATAACCATTGAGCTCAATAAATCTGAGTTCCTTGAGTTAGTTGAAACATGAAATTCTATTTTACTTGTAACACAGCAATATTAAAAGTCCAAATATTCTAACGTTGAATATTTCTAGGAATACACTTCAGGTTACTAGTTAACCACCTCTGAGTTTCTACACAAAGCAGAAAATGAATTCTTCAAAACAATAAAAACATTACCATGATGCAAAACTTGCTTTTCCAGCAGCAAGTCTAACAGAGAAGCACCATATATCTTTGTAGTGCACTATTTACTTCTTGCGGTCACGCGCACGATGCTGCGTTCTCCAAACAGCCATTTGAACGTCTGTCTCTGAAAGTGGCAGCAAACAGCTTCCTTACCCTGGGACGATAGTATCATAAAAAACATGAAAGGAAATGCTTTTGATAGTGGGATCTGTTGTGCTGCCATGCTGTAACCTTCCCCCGCGAGCTCCTGATCTCTTTTGCTTTGCGTTGTGGTGAATTAGCCAGAAAAGGCTTCTTTTTCTTACTTTCTTCCTCATAACATACGACAGTGCAAAATGACACTTTTAAAGAACAAACTGCCCCTTGAGTCTCAGTGTTCAAGTGATCCATAGTACCCTGTACTTCGGTGAGGTCAGCAAATAAAGAGGAAAAAAAGAAACATTCCTTTTTCAACATATATCCAACAATTACTGTACCTCAGACATTCCCTTAGAAAAAAATGTCTCTTCCGTCAGTGGTTTATGTGGCACCATGTCTTGCCTCAAAGCACAGTTAATTCCAGCATCAGTTGAAGACGAGAGTCCTGTCACTGAAGGGTTCAGATAACATGCTGCTATCAGTTCTTCTTCGTGCATGATTTACAACATTGCTTGCCATAAAATTTGTGGTTACAGACACCATGCTGGGGTACCAGATGACACCAAGTGAAGAAATCCACACAAGAAGGATCATCTGAAGGAGAGAGAGCCAAGCAATATGGTAAGGCTGTGTTTTAGTAAGTCTACAAGTCAGGCAGTAGTTCCACACACTTGTATGCGTTTGGTAATATTAAAAACACAATGGGTGACTTAAAGAGGAGGAACCATGAACCAGCTTTCATCTCAAAAATACTAGTTTCTTTTGTAATTTGTGAAGAGACCAAATTTGTTAATTTGATAGAGATACAGATAATATAATTGAAGGGTCAGAGGCTAAAGGAATTAAAAAATTTAGAGCACATTTTGAAGTTCAGGAAAACAGGAAGAAGTTCTACTGTAGTGGATAAAAATGTCATCTGTGTTTTTTATCTCTGATTACAAATGTTGTTCTAATGGCAAGTACTTGTACAAGTGAGCCTGCTCCGTGTTTGATGCTGACAGCTTGTTGCCATCAACATCACATGGAGTTTACCTGCACCTCAAAGTAGTGTCATCTTTGAGTGTGCGTGCATGTACACACAAAATGCATGGAAACCAGAATGCATGGACCCTACGCTGTGCAGACGTGTGCACAAAGTGCTCTGTGTTGGCATTCCAGCACGTTCTAGAGGGACTTATTTCTCTATTTGACTATGCAGGGAGCCTAAGAAATGTCTCTTCTTAGACACTTTAGTTACAGGGCATGAATCGGGCTTTTAGGACTTTGACTATGCCATGTTGGTAAAATCTTAATTAACTACAATGGGAAAAAGAGAGAGGCTGACAATGCTTGGTTCTGAAAAGCCCAGCTTTTACTTACAAATACAAATAAACCGTATTTTTCAATTAAGATTTTATTTCACTTAAATGTACAGATCATGTATACAGGCAGCCCAGTTGCTTTAAAAATATCTCAGAGCTGCTCCTTTCTACAGTTTTGTAGCGGATGCTTTATGTTTCTTTAAAAGAGCAGAGTGATGATTCATATGGATGATTTATAAACAAATTCGCCATGTCTGAGAGAGCAGTAAGACATTTAAATGAGGTTTAGCAAAATTTATAGCTAAGCTGAAATCTCCTGTGAGCATGGGAAAAGATTCCGTTCAACTCCAAGAACTACTGTTTACATGGTCAATAAAAGGAATTTACAAGGAGGCAGTGAGGAAGAATCTAGCCTTCCTTGTCTATCTTCTCGGATCAGCTAAGTCGAGTCACAGAAGATAAATGCTCCCTCACATAACACAGACAAGTTCTTCATATTCTGTGGGCCAGGAGTTGTCTCAGTCTCTCTATAGCAACTTCTTTTGATTAGTCACCAGTCCTGCTTTTTTTGATTGCTTTTTATATGATGGCAAAGGTGATTTTGTATGCTTTTATCACCCTCAAATTTATTTGAATGAATAATAAAATAATTTCTTCATAATAATTTTTTTAAAAAGATGCCATTTTATTCCTCATTTTTTAAAAACATAAGCCTGTCTGTAAATGCTAATGTTATGTAAAGAAAATACTGTCCTTGAACAAACAGTTGTCCAGGAACTAGGAAGCTCAGTTCTGAACTGCAGCCTTCCCACTCCACCGCATTGTCTTTCTATGCGTCATTGGGTGTGAGTAGGGATGAAACTGGGAGTTCAGCACCAGCTTTCACGTTACTTCACCTACTGTCCACCAGACAGAACTTGCCGCTGGGAGGACGCAAAGCAGACAACAGATTAAAAACACGTGCAGCACAAAGCGAGGAAGGCTGTTCTGATTAAGTCAGGAAGAAGCTCTCCTGCCATTGAAGGGTAAATTTTCAAAAATTACGAACTACTGTTTAAAAAAAAAAAATTGTAAGCACCGAGGAGGCAATGTTAATAAATCTTTGTCCCTTTTGAAGATAGGAGTGCAATGCTAACATTACAGAGGTATGGCTGAAAACTGTACTCTTGGGACCTAATCCAAAGATCATTGGAATGAACACAAAGACTCGCACAAACTTCAATGGATGTGGATCGGGCTGTCAGTTTCTTGTTTCTATTTACTCAAGTATTTATATGTTGTTTAAATTTTCATTCATTTCAAGCAGTTTGATTTACTAGGAGTCATGGTGACCATAACTGCATCTAACAGAGGGATGGAAATGACCCAGTTTGTATAGGAAAGTGTGTAAACTCTCCCTGAAACATTAATTTCTTGACTGTGATCACTGAGCTGGAGCTGCACGGCTGATAACAGAGACTGATTTGCTTCAATGTGATTCCAGCACAGCTGGTTCCCTCTCTTTTTGCTGGTTTAGACAGAAAGTTAGAGAGCAGTGAAGAGATAATTGATCTCTAGAGCCTGACGACCCAGTTATAATAAAGGGGAAAGGGTTCCTGCAGATGTGAGGAGAGAGAGAAACAGGCCAAGGCCAAAATTAATAACAGACATTACTCCAGACATGAAATATAGCAGAGGAAGGCAGGGGTGAAAGAGAAGTGTTTGCTCTATCGTGACAGAAAAGGATGTAATACAGAAACTCCAAAGTACAGCAGAACTTTTTAGGAAGTTTAATTAGCATTTGAAGTGTTAAGAACAGTTACTTGTAAAAACCAGCAAAACCTATTTACTTATTCCTTTTATATCTATATATCCTTGTTCGGATTCAGGTCCCCTGATACATCAGTTTGACACTCTGCACGTCTTGAGCTGATGCAGTAGAATGGTCTGTTAAGATATCACCGGGTTTTACAGGCTTTCTGTGCACGCTGGATGCCAGCATCGGTACAGATGAGACGGGTGGGTGGCAAATGTCAGTTTACAAGATGCAGAGCCAGAGCTTGACCTTTGCTCCCAACTCTACAACCACCTTTCTCTTGCAATCTAGCCCAAGTTTTATAGAGGTTACTTTCAGCTCCCAGTTTTAAAATGGTAACAAGACATTTAATGCACAGTACTTTGAAAGTTAAAGTGCTCTAGCATACCTAGGTAACTAGTGTTCTATGGGACAAACCTGGACCTCGGTGAGCTTTTTTCCCCACGGTTAAGGAGGAGTCACAAACTCTTAACTAGCTTGCAAGCAAATATCTGGGATGGGGCTGATGCAACTCTCTCTTTCTGGGGTGGTTCTGAGAGAATTCCCCTTCCATTATTTGGAGTGACACAAAACCTCTTGCTCCTCCTGCTCCTCTAGAATTGCAAAACACACTGAAGAGGTGGGGAGGGATACAGTAGACATACAAGTGGGGACAGAGCTTAATTTCATGTTCCCTGACTGGGTGTCATACACTGATCTGAAGCAGTAAGAGGACAAAGTACATTCTACACAAAGCATTTTTGGACTCCCAAGGTATGTGTGCAATCTGAAGCTTGGGCAGACTTCAAAAGACTGAAGTGCAAGGTCTTACTGCTTAGTTCAAAAGTTGCTATTTTTAATCATAAAACAGTTACCAGCATAGAATGCTTCTATTTTATTCAACAAGATGGTATAAAGATGCAACTTGGAACCAAATGGCATAACTTTTTGAAAATTTTTTTTTAACATACCCTTGTTTTTAAAATCTCCTGTCTCAATTATACTCTCAAGTCTGCTTTAAGAGGGTTCACTCTGAGAAGAGAGATGCTGTAGTATCAGAGAGTAACTGTAAAGCCAGAAAGTCTGGGGAAAAAATCATTTATGAAAGAACATGCCAAATACTAATCTTCAGTGGGTGTATCTGGAAAAGGTGATTTTTGCTGGATATGGAGTTCTAAACCAACACTGCTGCAGCATGTAGAACTGAGTTTTACCTCTTTTCACAGGGACTGGGCAGAAGTTAGTGTTGCAGGCTCTCAGGACTGCTGGTTTCTGGTGGGGCAAGCACCCTGACGCTGGTCTTCCGTGGCGCAGGCACTGTACGCTCCGGGTTTGCACTCCCCCTCCACATGTTACTGTACACTGTAGAGAAGAAAAAAGTAAAAACCATCTTTCGTTATAGAGACCTTCTGGGAGCCCATGAAAGCCAAAGAGTAACTTTCAAGGGCTTTGGATGAGACTCTCAAAGAGAAAGAGAGGTCAGGATCAGATGTGTTGCTGTTCAGCAACCCCCATCAGGACCAACTTTTCAAAGATCTGTGTATCTGTTCTCCCTTCCAAAAGTTTGGTTATTTAAGGACTCAGCTGAACATTTGGTTCATTCCTTAGGCATCGAGACAGAAACTGAACATTTTAGAAAACCTGTTCCTGATTGTCTGCACTGATTTCTTTGAACTCTGAGCCCCTGGGCCCAATCCTGCTGTCTGAACAGAGTTAAAACTCCCACTGGAACCATAATTATGGCAGTATCCAGGGAAAAACACTATGCATTTGCAGGAAGATCTATGAAGTATTTTTAAATGAATAAGCCTTTTACTTGTACGTGTTTCATGAAAAGTTGTCTTTAAGATAAATGTGATCATTTTTATCTGATTACAATTGTCAGACATACATTGTTTCATGTAAATGTTATTA
This sequence comes from Phaethon lepturus, assembly GCF_000687285.1. Classification (NCBI taxonomy): domain Eukaryota; kingdom Metazoa; phylum Chordata; class Aves; order Phaethontiformes; family Phaethontidae; genus Phaethon; species Phaethon lepturus. The sequence continues at coordinate 41,566 of NW_010517835.1, forward strand.
AATGAGTGTGTGTCTCATTGATATGTGACTCATAAAGTAGATAAGTTCCAGAAATACAGAAGCTTGTTTGCAAGAATGTAGAAACAAATACAGACTGATCCCATAATTAATCATAGTATTTAGGGAATTCCAGGCAATCTGTGCAGATGCTCAAATACATTATGCATATAGATATGTAATAGTTCAACCACAGTGCAGTTCAAAGAAGACTGAGAGGAAAGCGTTGGAAAATGAGCACGGAATGTAGTGCCTCTCGAGCATGAATAGCATTTTTAGGTGACGGTCTTCAGTTTTAGGACAAAGAAATGAGCTGCACCAAAGTACATGATGGATGTGGACCAGCTGCTTCATGTTTCAGTGGCTGAGTGGTGCGACCTTCTTTAGGGAATGGCTACGTGCAGGAGACACCTGTGGACTGTTAGTACTGGAGATATCTCCTCCATACAGTCAGACTTTTGACTACAGCACAATGTAAGACTGGGGCTAGCTTTAATCTAGGTAGGTTGGCCTCACATTGCCCTAAAGTCTCAGCCGTGTGGCCTTCAGCATTTTCTGCCCTCCAGGTGCTTGTGCCACTCCAGCTAGCGTCCCTCCCGTGGCATATGATACCCCAGCTTTTCTACATTTGCTGCTCTCCGAGCCCAGCACCGCAGCCTCTGCTTCTAATTACGTTGTGTGGATACACTGTCCAAGAGTGAGCAGTCACACTGCAGTTGGTTCGTTCTTTAACGCTGTGTAGTGAAAATCACTAGGGGATGCTACTGGAGCTTCTGTGTAGAGAAACTCGCTCCTTTTGTAAACTCCATAAAAGCCAATACAAGAAATAGTAGTGCTGGAGGAAGAGTGCTAGCCAGGACAGGGAGAGAGAGGTGAGAAACTTTCCCATTCCTACCTGCTGCCAAGGTGAGGAATACCAGCCAGACACCATGTTATACAATGTTTGTGATGGACAGGCTCCGTTGTTACAAGCTCCTTCCAGGTTGGTGTTTGGTTTCTTGATGTTTCTACATCTTCTCTGAGGAAAGGTGATCAATTTCCCATGGATGCTTTTCTCGCCACATTTTAGTTCTCGCTTTTGTACACCCAGGCCACAGGAGGCTGAGCACTGCAAAGGCAAAGTACACCTCTGAAATCTAAGAAACACGTTCAGATAAAGGAGAATGTGCTACGTGCAAGAGACCCCACCCACATTATGCGAAAGTACAAAAGCATTATATATAACTAAAACCTCAAAGACCATATTTGTAATGTGTCAACTGAAATATGAATCCAAGTCAGTGAAAGTCCTGAAAAACAAAGACATCAGGGTACATCTAACTACATCTGGATGTATAGAACTGTGTTTTTATAGCGGCTTGCCTACAACACCCGATTTTCAAATGACAGTTCAGCTTACTTTCCCCCACATGGTTTGTGTGTGTCCGTGAGTCAATGTTTCCAAGAGCAGCAAAGGCAGGCAGTGAGCCATGTAACTGCACCACTTTACCTCGCTCCAGGAAGAAATCACCCACTGGAGTCGGTCATTTTTGGGGCAGCGTCCTAGCACACAGGTCTGCTGGGATTCAGGTTTGTGGTCTTTGCTGCACATGCTTTCAGGCAAGACTTTCACCTTGGGAGAACCGGTACTTTTGCAGTAGACATCCCGTTTCTTAACACCTCTCCCACAAGTCTTGGAGCACTGTGATGGAAAGAAATACTCAGTTGAAGTAGAGGAAATTAAAATTGGCATTATTTGTATTTTACAGCAGAGCATAGAAACCATGGCTAATGTGTTGTGTAGCTGCCATTACAAGTAAACTTGAAATTCTATTGGTAAATAAGTAACAGTAACATCTGTATGTCACTTCTGAAACATTGTTCTAAGCGTTTTCTTAATGTAAACTATGAACTTTTACAGCCCCCACGTAGGACAGATAAGTAATCTCTCTCTTCCGTAGATGGGGAAATCTGGACTTGTGAGCAAAATGCTCTTTTCCCTGGACAGCATAGTTGAAAACTGCTCCTAACCTCCCATTGCAGAATCTCCCACGGCAAGATGTTCTCAGCTATTTGTTACTTTGTCCTCACCTTGGCCTAGAGGGATGAGATGGAGGCAGAGAAACTACCCAGGGATTCTATACATAACTCCTTCACCAAATGAATCTCACTACAAGACAGAATCTGATACAGACAATGGTTAAGAAGTTTGACCGTATTTTTATTGCCAAGATTATAACTGAAGGTTAGGACAAGTCACCAGTGAATAAATACACATTACTGAACCGTGGTTAAGTTGAAAAGACATTCGATAGTTTTCATTGCCTTAGCATACAACAAAACACACGAATGAGCCATTTCTGATGAAACGAAGAAATAAGTGGCCCCGAAATAATGCTGCCAGCTTTCTACCCTGTTCCATCTTCTTTTAATTGTTTTACTTCTCACTAATAATTAAGGGGCACATTCCAAGGCAGAATCCTGCACTATGACTATCAATCACAAATGGTTTAAAAAGATTTCATGAAAGCAGAGTTGTACTGAGGATGCAATAGAAATATCTGCATGCTGAAAATCTGTGGTTTTAGTCTTTCCCCAAACAAACTACTCATTTAAAATTACTCTGATTTGTGTAGAGAGGTTGGGTATTTTGCATTTTTTTCCTTTTAACTCCTTTGAGCCTGTGATATCACAGCTTTCAGCTGAATCGTCACTAACTTGTTCAATAGGCCCATTCACTACATTTCTGCAGGACTTATGGACTTATTTGAAAATCCCAACTTGAATTGTACACCTCCTAAACAGGAGGAAAATGGATTTTTTTTTTTTTAGTATTATTTATTTATTTATTTTAGAGGAAGGAATGTTTGAAAGCGTGAATGTGTTTGTTCTTTCTTTTTAAGTATCTAATCATCATACCTGATTTTTATAATCTGCCACACTAAGGTTTCTTTCACATACACTGGAAGAAAAAGTTTCTTTTTGAGTGTTAAAATTACGACACAGTGGACTATGGCGTAGTTTAGTTACTTGTCTGTCGTAGTACATTGCAGTGCATTCCCCTGGGGAGGCAGTCTGTGCTTCTCAGCTAGGAATGCTTAGGTCGAGATGTTCTTCAACACTTAAAGAGTAATAGTACTAAGAAGTGCATACAGAAGTAATAGAGCTTTCAGTAAATTTAAATCCACCTTGAATCTCACTAAATGGAGATGGAAAAATAAAATGTAGCCCCTTTTGATAGAAGTGCACTGTCAGCTCTCTCTTAAATCCCCGATTTCCCGGTACTTCAATTATCCTTACGTTAACAGTTCATACCAGCAGCAACAGTAGCAAAAGAAAGAGCAGAGATGAGTTTTGTGTAAGCGTGTGCATGTTTTTTCACTCAGGCTGGTTTAATGTCGGGCAGTTCGCAGGTTTGTGAAGCAGGGTGCGTACCACAGGAATCTGCCCAGGGGCCTGATGCCCCTCCTGGCGATTAACTGCAGCAGCACTCTACTTGCGGTAGAACAGTTACTCTAACAAAGGCAAAAGTACAGAAGTGATTAGTGAACATGTAAATCACAAATTTATCAACCACAATTCACATATGTGTGTGCATTAATATGCAACTCTAACCCCAAATATTTCTTCATTCCTTGACTGCCTGTCATGCCTGAGAAAAGTTAATACTGCTGTGGGAAGTAATCTCAGAGGGGGGTTAATGGCTTTGAAGAATTCATAGAGCCTTAAGTTACGAAACCAGAAAAAATTATCCATCTGTTTGTATGTTCCAAAAAGGACACCACATGTCCACTTCTGGCAAGCCCTCCTTTCCGAGCACTTAGGAAGGCTAGTTAAAATATATATGTAGTTTACATACTATCTTCATGAATAGAGCCATGTGCAAAATACTGATCTTCACCAACTGTGCACTATTCTTCCTTCTGAGCAGAGTTTTTGGCGATATTTTTAGTATGCCAGCAGACAAAAATGTAAGTTTTTCTCCAAATTACCTGAGACCATAGGCCAGGGCTCCATTCAGGTGGGCAGTCCTGACTATTGCACATCTGCACCTGTGTAGGGGTGCTGACAGGACACAGGGAATGGGCCACTACCTCCTCTCTTTGGAAAGCCCTTTTCTGGACACACTGAATGAGACGACTTTGTTGCCCTCCTCCACAAGATTTGCTGCATGCGCCCCATTCACCTGTTGACCAGCTTAGAGGAGAAAATGTATGTTAGAAATAGAGTCCAATTAGCTTTATAAAATCAATACACATGAGCTACCTATCAAATGTGGATTATTCAGGGATTCTGCTTAGCCCACTCTTCTGACATACTGGTATCTGTCCAAGCAATCAAAAAGCTGTAGTTACATAATCTATCTTCAAAGCATGGAACATTTTGCTAGGGATGAAATGTAAGTCATACAACTAGAAAAACTAGTATTACCTACTTACAGTTCTCATCTACCAGAACCAACTTGCCTACAAATCCGACCTGGAATCTGGGATTCCGCAGGGGCTGAGAGAGATGCTGCCCTTGAGGCTGGTAGAGTATCCAGAAGACCTAAGGGTCTGGCTGACAAATCATGATTCCTTTTTAACCACATTTATGCTTTTAATTGAAAAAAATCTCTCTAGAAGAGGAAAAGAAAAGTTTTTAAAGAAATGGTAGGATGATCACTTTTGTCACTTTAGCTGCTGAAGAAACCTCCAAATAGACTAACAGACCCGAGGCCAAAGGAAGAAGCCAGATAGATGGAGAGATTTCTGTAAGTTATAAGATTTGATTATTGGAAAGTTCTGCCCTTTGTTGTTACATTCTTTCCTTTTCACATCTCTCTCAAAAGACAGGGCGGAGAAGGAGGATTCACCTAAGATGATACGAGGGAAAAGCTGGTATGGCAGGGAAAGAAAGGGGCCAATTTAGCTGAGCATGCACCTCCCAAGGCATTTATGCACAGGTACACTCCAGTGGTATTTATGTCAAACCTTACTGGCCTCTATTCACAAAAAAAACCTTGCTTCCTAAGATTAGCAATCCTGTTGTTAGTGTCTGGAGGATTTCAATGTCCTCCTTTGGCAGAAAGATGATGCAGAATCGAAATAAAACAGAGAAACTCTAACCAGCAAAAGCTGTTGGACAAAGCCATACTCCAGTCACAGGCACGCTTCAGTTACGCATCATGTCGCTGAAGTTACACAAAGTCTGAAGAATTACTGCCAATTGCTTAGGGTAAGCTCAGTTTTGAAATGCCAGTAGCTGCTCAGTATATCTGTTATTGAAGCACTGAGTGGGTCCCCAGCCTTTGTGGAACACTTTGGGAACGTACAACGAAGTGTCTTTGTCCTCAAAGGCTTACACTGTGAGACCATAAATAACAACTAGGAAAACAGCAGTGAAGAAACAAAGGAAATCATGAATGACTAAATGATTACTCAAGTTGAGAACTCTTATCCAAAGGCCCAGTACTGAATTTAAATTGAAGATTTTCAAACAGCAGCTTTACAAATTTTTAATAACTTATGCCACAGAAAAGGTTCTTGTCTCAAATCTGACTGCTTGGCCTATCCTACTTCCATGGTTTCTCACAGCATCAGCCCTGTGACCACTGAAATAGCTGCTTACATACAGTTTTAATGACAAGAAAGCTTTTTTCCCCTTTTCTTACTGTGTGAAAGACAAACAGCATCCCATTTGTCTGTCTGTTCACATCTGCCTAAAAACAAAGCTAATTTTAAGTTGTAAAAAAATGTATAAAAAGCCTATTTTGGAAAAATTCCTTTGAGAGTAGAAGAAATTCCAACTCTCAGTCTAGTAACTTCAGTAACTGCCAAAAGTAGTGGGAAATATAAAAAGCACTAATTTAAGGACAAAGAAATATTAATGTGAAAAGTCAGTAGTTATGTAATTCCAGAACACATCAGAAGTTTCCTTTTTGTCTAATTTATAGATATTTGGACTATTTCAAAGAAACTTCTGGAAAAAAGTTATCACTTTAATTCATTTTACAACTTTTAATGAGTTTGCCTTGACGTTTCTGACAAGTGATTGGTAGAGCAACCGAAAGTTCATTTTAAGAGTTTATCCACTGTAACTGCCCAGAAAGTTCCCCTCTTCACAGGGGAGAGGGCAGTAAACCTACTTTAATGTCCTCTAGTAAACTGCCATTTTCCAAGATTATCTGGGCTGCGATCCAACAGTATCTTTCATTAGCTCAAATAACTTAATAATTATGACCAGATTTGTCAGCTCTGAAGTCCAACAACAACAGTGTGCAGTACTGATGTCTTTCTGTGTTCTTACTGTTGGGACGGTAGTTTGTTCCTACTCAGACTTACTTGTCTTTGTTCTTATGCAGTAATTCTTCTTCACTGACCTTTATAAGTCTGGAACCTCTTTCATGTCACAAAAAATTGACACGCTTGTATCATCTCGTCTATTATTCACCTCCTTCCCTTGCCTGTTGTGCCTACCATATTTCTTTTTGCTTTATTTGCCAGCTATGAAGCGTTCGTTGTTTCCTTCATGGTATTTATTAATACTACATTTTTTGATGTTGGCAGTCTCGGTTTTATGAGAAATATTACGTGCCGTGACTTTCTGGGCAGATTCCTCAGCAGAGATATTCTGGCATAGTTTCACTCAGCTGAATGGCAATCTGTTAAATTAAGACATGGTCCTACATGTAGATCCTCCATACATTAATATATCCTAAGGATTTTAAAAATAATTAATGAGCGAGTTGAATTGTTTTTCCCTTAAAGGTGGCTTGGGGCTTTTACGGTTTTTCTTTTGGTACTCTTTAGGGTTTAAGTCATTAATTGTGTTTTAAAGTAGTAAATTAAGAATATCAGAGCAATTTCAGCATGAAAACATTGCACTGCATGTCAAAATGGATATTCAGCATTTTCAGTGATAGGTATATCAGTGGATGTTCAAAATACGTTGGGATCTCTGTTTAACAGAAATGGAAATTTTGTGTGTGGTCAATTGAATATAATTTTCATGAAGTTTTATGGTATAACAATGCCACATCAAAATGAAGGTAAGCATAAAGAGCTTAAAAAGTCTCTTGGGAACATCATAGACACTACATTTCTGTGTAGATGATACTGAGTTTGTTGGATAAAAATAGTTCTGGCAGCACATAAGTCGCATATGAACAGATTGTCTTTGGCTACACAGATTATTTAAAATTGGTATTGAGAAAATCATGTGGCTAAACGCAATCTAAAGAAACTGCTGAATCAGGAACATGGGGCTCTCATGTCACATGTTACCATTATTTAAACCTTATCTCTACTGTTTTGTGGTCATAGTGTATAATTTGCCGTTTGAATTTTGTGTACTCTGCTGTAATCTTTAAATTTTGCAGGAAATTCCAAACTATTACTGGACTATTTTTCAGTATGTTCAACATATTGCAGACTATGGATTTTTAAGTGAAAACAAAGCCACTGCAGAACATAAACATCTTTTTGCTTTGCCCCATCATCCTCTTCTGGACTGAGGGAGATGGGGAATGCTTCTTGTTAAACTTCATTAAATGTGTTATTTTATGAATTATGGGAGCGGGCTTAGCCAATTGCTTTTACCAGCCATTGCTTTTATCTCTGCAGAGTAAAACCAGCAGATGACACCAGGTCTAGAGCTTTCCTCCATTACCTCTTCCTTCTGCTGCCTGTGCGCTTCAGTGCATCTTCAACTGTCTTTATTTCCCACTGAAACACTCTTAATTTTTTCAACACATCACTTCAAAAAATCTCCTGTTCTGGCAGTCAAAGTGTCTCGTCACACATGGTACAGCTTTTCTGATCTTTAGTATAAAACTAAAATAATGCTAAGGTTGCAAAGTCAGGAATCCAAAAGTGAAAAAAACAGCAGAAGAAAGATGGCCAATGCATCCTTAAATCTACCCGTTTCTATTCTAAGCCACATAACACTGTGTTTAATTATATGAGCGTGCAACTTTTTTTTTCCAAAGGGTCCCTACCACAGCTACTATAAATCAGTGTAACTCCCTTGTTTTTAAAGGAGCTCTATTGATTTAGACCAGCTGGATTCTAAATGCTTATCTATATGTCAATGTCTTCCTTTGCATCTCACCTTTGTTATGTCCTCTAGAAAATAAGATTGTTCACATAGGCAGTGTCTTCATATTTATTTCTGTGAGCACTAGGAGCATTGCTGACAATTTATTTGGTTTAGATAGTCCTCTTCGTGGTGTCATAATACTCTGTGGTACATTTTGTCCCAAAAATCACTAATTACACTTCACAAGATCCTTTTAACCTAATCTAACATGTGGAATCTGAGTCATGGGGCCAAGCTTCCACACGGGGAGTAGCAGTTTACTCAGGAAACAGTCTTATTGATTCAAGGTGAGTAAAGGTGGCATAACAGGCCTCTAAGTAACTTAGATTTACTCAATGTCACATAGCTAACCCCAGCATGGTGACAGAGCTGGAAGCAATCCTCAGGAGGTCTTTACTTAGCAACATTAGAAATACCGCCTCTATTATTATCATTGGGCAGAAGCCTACACAACTCACGGTTTTAAACAATTACTGCTTTACGTTACAGAATAAAAGTGGGTTCATCTAGCAGGCTGTACAATTCTGTGTGCCTGTCGGAGAGGACTTCTCTCACAGCAAGCTCAGTCATAAGGCACAGCAAAAAGGTACAAAAATAAAGAGAACTTACTATGCTGGGCAGGGATTAGTATTGCATAGTTTTGTTTCAGTTAAAGACTTTGTCCTTGGGCCACAAAAGGAGGAATTAACTCGTGTACGATGATCTTCTAAACAAACTGCTTTTGCTGTAATGTGTCCTATGGAAATATTAGAAAAAAATACAGTAAGATAAACGTTTACTCAAACTATAAGAGAAAAAGTAGTAGGGAGGAATTTTAACTAAAGTCCAAGCGTATCCTTGGTACAGTTCCGTTGACTGAACTAAATAAAATAGGATGTCATTTGGCAACATGTTTTTAATGTTAATTCCCTTCTCTGTAACACAGGTACTATTGAAGTCAGATGAAACGTTTTAGTTATAAACAGCGTTTCTGCAGAATCTTCCCCAGCAAAAATTAGTAATTCTTCAAATCCTAATTCCCTGCAGAAACTAACAGTGCTTGCTTAGCACGTTCCTGATGCACTCACAAACCAAAATGAAAGATTTTGCAACTTTTTACGGTATTTCTTTACAGACTTCAGAATTCTGCAGGTTCCTGTACCTAAACTCTTATCTAGTGTCAACATCAGGACAGATTACAGAGAAGACTACAAATGCCTTACGAGATGAAGTGATTTTATAGGTTTATCTTTTGATTGAGATGTATCATTCACCTCACAGATGGTTCACTAGGCACAGCAAGTCAAATTTGGAAACATGGTTGTTTCCATCATTTTTATAACCATGCTGCGACCTTCATTTGTTTTAAAGGGAAGCAAGAAAAATATAGTTTCATATTTCATGTCTGAAGTGCTCCTGGTGGGTCTTTCTTCCATGAACAGTTTACTGAGATGCTGTGAAGTCTGACAACAGACTAGCAAGATATTCCTGAATTTCACCTGGACTTGTTTGCCAATACAGGAGCATAACATGGCATTTCCTTGGTTACAGAGTCTTCCTTATTCTTTGGTATTAAAGACAACTGCATCATCTAGTCTTATTTATATGACCCACTTCCAGTTTAAAGGCCACTAAAATTTTAATTCTCAATCCTGTTTACAGGACTTCCCACATGCCTGTCTTCTGCTTTCACTACATCCCAGAATTACTTTCATGGAAGGAACATCCAGGATTTAGAAAAACAAGTAGATGGTCTGCAAAAAGCAAATACCTGGAGGAATATGGTAATAAGAAATCCTTAGCTTATATAGCATTTCAGACTCTGACCTGGCAGAACTCAAATATTTCTAATTAAACAGAGAGAAGATCAGGGTGCAACTGTCAGTAAAGGTCTTGATAATATTTTAGTCTTTATTTACTCTCTACAGGTAAGATAAGATAAATTTTACTCATTATTTGGTATCTCTCTATGTTCCTAAATTACAACAACATCAAAGCACATATTTAATTCCCACATTACTTCAACAGCAAGATATCATATGCATACGGAATAACCTAAAGAAAAAAGACCAAGTCACTGTAAGTGACGTGAATTGAGACTGGCATGAAGGGGTTTTTTACTATAAAGCAAGTGTTGTAAGTAGTCAGATAAAAAAATAAGGACCAGATGTTCAGTGTAACCCCCTGTATGTTTTGATACACATGTTCGCACAATTAAAGGCAGCTGAAATATTTGAGATGCTTTTAAGAAATGAAAAAGAAGAGGATTGGCATTTGGAAAGTTACCTACCACCACCACAAGTAGCTGAGCACTCTGACTGCACCATCACCCAGGAGTAGCTATGTTTTTTGACAGATGTCTTGTTTTCGTTGTTGGTTTTGGAAAATGTATATTCCCAAGCAATCCCAGGATTTTTGCCTTGTAACAGGATCTATAGAGGGGTATTTGGAGTTTGTTTAAAAGAAAAAAAGGCAGGGGTTAAAAAAAAAGAAAAGGATTCTGTCATTCTGAAGGAAGATGAACTGAACATGATACACACATAATATATTTATACACACCATGTTCGCGAAAGAATTTTCAAGAGACCTAATTTTTCAATAAACTAAATCCATCAAATTCCCAAAGAGCAAAGCATTTGCCGGGACTAACACCTGCAGAGCATCTCTCTATATATAGATATATAGATCTAGAGAGAGAGAGAGATCAGAAGAGTGCAGAAAGACATGGTTCAGCGTAACACTCCTTTAAACCAGAAGGCATCTGACTGATTGGTGAAGTAGAAATGCCTTCAGCAGATGTGAACTATCATCCAAAGACTTCTGGCAATGCAGTATTAGTTGCTGCCCTGCCCTCAGCACTCTGCTCCTCCAAGTGGCCCTTAACAAGTGGATCCCGGCGTTCACTGGGGTCACTGGCAGGTGCTGGAGTTTGCCTGTGGCAGTGCAGTGGGTGGATTAAGGATTTGGGGGTGAGGGAAAGTTCCTGTCTTTTAGGAAGCAAAGCCCAGGCTAGCTGATCCTTCCACAACACCTTCGATGAAGGAAGAAGCTTTTGCCCATTAAGTAAGCAGGACTCAAATGCTTTAAAGAACGAAGCTTGAGCAAAGCAGTACTGCAGCTGTGTGGGGACTGGGAATAGAGGTGGTTAGAGATGGCTTCCTCAGTTCTTGAGGCTGAGGGTATAAAATAGATATTGGGTGGTTTTTTTTCTTGTAAAAAATGTTTTTTCTGTGCAGACTGGTGATAAATTTTGTTTGGAAGACCCTCAGTTGGTATTTTTCTCATGATGATTGAAGCTGATAAAGCTTCAGTCTTAGGAGAGGACCTGTCCCTGGGTGTCTACAAGGGAAAAAGGATTGGAAAAATCTTTTATTCATTATTTTAGCATAATGTGTTAGAAAATTTATAGAAAGTGTGATTACTGACTGTAATAACAATCTTTGTCATTTAACTCGGAGAGCCTTGGTCTCGGAGGCGTACTATTTTAGTGGTAAATTATATTGCCGTTCTCATGTAGGCAACTTTCTGAAATCCACTGTATTCATTTCAAGTCTGAATTATAATCAATGCAAGATGCATGAACATCTGACACATACCTAAATTTGGGAAGAAATTTCTATTTAACAACATTTATTTTAGAAACTATTTTTGGCAGCAAAGTGCATTTATATCCATACTTCACAGAAAAAGTGCAAGCGTTTACAGTTATAGAGCTCTACTAAGTTTTAATTCTTCACCAGTATGGATCTGGTTGTAGTAATATAAAGAGCAGGTGTAGTTAACCTCGGTTCCTAAATACGCGTTTTGATAAGCACTAGCATTTCAAGTAGTTCCAGTCTATGTTAATGATTACCATTCAAAGTATTAATAAAATATCACTTAAGTTCACATGATGTCTAACCTGAGTGCTTAAGCAGTCCATGTAGGTAGAACCGATCTCTCTATAGACTGGTTTCATAAAATAGCAACAAACTTGCATTTATGTCGTTCAAGACCAAGAAATAATAACATTTTGAAATGTATCCAAGGGTTTTAAAGTATTCTGAAAATGTACCTATTGGAAAACAGAAATTACCCATGACAGTGAAAAATTCAGACCAAATTTACATGACCTCCAGCTCAATAATGTTGAACGCATGAAGGATCTGGACTGCATCCTGTTTACTTTTCTAGAAGAAAGAAAAACGGATGCTATATTTTCCATTCTTAGTAGCCAAAGATTTCATTTCAGTCAGTGAACCTTAATAATGATCCAAACTGAGAATATAGGAATTAGAACTGTAAAAGGCAAAATACTTCCAAAAGAATTGGAGAGTACATGCCTTCTCATTGGAAGATTCAGATTAGAAGATCCTCCAAGCACAGGTCAATTAAAGTATTTCATATGAAAGTTTTCCTCTCACCTGTCCAAGCTTAGAATACCTGTGAGATGATGGAAGAAGTAGATCTGAGAGTGATTACTGACCTCTCTATTTTTACTGAATGTTTGTGATACAAATAATATTACTATATCTGCTCTAGGAGTAAGTCATATATGTGACATATATATATCACAACTATCTTACAAGAACAGGATTAAAATCAACCCCTCTGAAACTAGAAAACATTAGAATTGAGACTGCTGTGCAACTTCACGCTGCCCTGCACAGATGCACTCTGGATCTCATACTGTCTTTCCAAAAAGCCTCTACCGCGCTCCGTGCTCACAGCACACGGTGCTCACTGATGAGCATATTACAAACTTTCCATGTTTTACTTTATGCTTATTCATCAGTGTGTGGTTCTGTGCCCTGTTGCTATTCTCTATGCAAGCCGTTATCAGTGTCGCTTTTTTCCTTGGCTATTCATCACTATCTGATGTAAATGTTTTATAAGATTTAATAGCCCCTTCAGATGAAGGAAAATGTCTCTTCTATATAAATGGTTGTTTTTATAAACCTGTCCAATTGCTGACAGCAGAAAGTCCAACTGTGTTAAAACAGCTGTTCCACAGTCACTTTGAATCTTGAACCTCAAGTCCGTGGGTATTAGAGTTTCTAGAAAAAAACGGTTGCAATAACATGCGTTCATTCTACTGTCCTTCTCTTAAGGACAAATTGAGACAAATACCTAACATGTAAAGTTTCAGAACATGTGCTTCAGAAAAAAATACAGTGCGTTAACCCTAATAAGAATTGATCCCTGGAAAACTATTCTTTAATTAAACCAATTGCTTTCCTAGTTCTTCTTACAGACCAGACCTCAAAATGCTTTAATTATTTGCATTTACTCCTTGGAAGGTCCTACAAGTCCAAGGTACTAGCACAGATCTCAGCATCTTAGGCAGCCAGAAACAATTTGAGAGAGTAGCTTTATTTTCTTCTTGTGTTAGAAAAGACCTGGGTAGTGTATGAACAGTCAAAGTCAGATTTCCTTTTTCACGGTCCTATGGGGATACACTTTCTCCCATTTCAGTAGGTGCTCTGTGTTCCTTCAAGTGCAGGGGCTGAAATTCTATCTGGCCATTTCGTAAGTCATGTCAAAAGAGGAGGAGGTTTTGTCCGTACCTCAAGACCTTGTGTAAGGGTTAGCCCTCGTCTATTGGATCCTGACAACTATCATAAACCTGTGCTTTTTCAGTGGGAAAAAAAACAGTAAAGCTTATAACTTTTCTAATATCTTGAAGTAATAGACTGAACACTTGTCTTCTGAAAGTGCTCTTTACTTTGTGATAGTAGAGGCAAGAAACAGAAGAAATGCATCCTGAACAATAGAATTCAGAGGGAGGATGAGAAGATGAAAGTGGCAACCCGTTTTACTCCTGTTAGAGCAGTATTCTCCTGGTGCTTCAACAGAGTGAAGGGAATGAAGAGTAAATGATCTCGGACAAGTTAGAACAAGACACGTTAGTATCTATCACTTCAGAGAACAACCACACGATGATGTAAGAAACTCACAACCTCCAGCTGAGCGAGTGCCTGTGGGGTAAATCCTGCACCCCAGGCAAGCTGGACCATACACAGTTTAAGACACTGGGCTACACCCCCTTCTTGCACGTGGCAAAGTAGATGCAATTATAACAGGCAGATGAAGGGAACTTCCTCTCCGCTTCCCAGCTGGCAGCCGAAGCTAGAGCCCCTTCCCACCCAGCAGACTACAAGCGGCAATGTTTACACAGCGAGAGCTGCATCACAGTCGGGTCTCTCTCCTGCTGTTATCATCCTAGCTACGTAGAAAAAGGGCGAAATCAAACTCTGGAAAAATATTGGAGACAAAATATTGCAGGGCACAAAACCACATACATTAAAGTCCCTGGCACTCATCTGAAAAATAGTATACAATGTCTAATGTTCAACCAAGTTTTCATCAGGAATGCAGTACTATTGCAAAGTTGCAATTTTGCCAAAGTAATGAGCATATATAACATTTTCTATCATATTTTCAAATATTCATTATAAAGCCCTTCCTTAACAACCCAATAACTGAAGTCTGCATATACAGCCAAGTTATCAGACCTACAAATTTGGAAAGACCTCCAGTGCTACTCTACTTAACTGGATGAATTCCAGCAACTTTTCAGCCAACTGGCATTTGCTCCCAAATTTACAGCTGGCAAACAACCTCTTTAAACATTTCCAGTTCCTCAATAGAACTGTTTAATGTCTACCTTTAACACACCAACCACCTGACTTCAGACACAACACTCAGCAGCTCTGACCGCAGGGCGCAGAGTTATAAAATTTACAGCTTCTTGAGTTTGAAAACCACAGACTCTGGCTGGAATCTGCCAGATCTATTCTGAAGAAAAAGAACCATGGCTTTCGCTTAGGGCACAAAATGTTAAAACAATGGATAAATTGAATTCTCCTGAGTAAAGAACCTTTTCCTTTTGCTGCTAATTTTGATTTCAAAGCTAAACCAATAAATTTTCTAAACTAGCTGTGCATCTGTGCTCCTTTGTTTGAGTTTATTTTTTTTTTCCCATGGCTATCCTAGGTTTCCAATACAATACTCCATTTTGCAGGTCAAATTTTTAAAGAGCCTATGAATATCGCTTTGTTATGATTGACTCTGCTTTTCAAGTGTATTTTACTGTAAGATGTATATGTGAAATTACTTGCAACAAATGAAATTAAAAGAGATCAATTTAAACAAGATAAACTCCTCTTTTTTTCCATAATTTTCTGTCCAATGTATAGGAAGGCATACTAATTGCTGGCATGTAACAAGTTGAAAAAATTACTCATTATCTCTGTGAAAGACTAATCAACATTGACAACTCACTTCAAGAGTGAAGCTGAGCCTAGAGAAAAGGCCAGGTAAAGGAATAGCTACTGTTTACCCATATGTGCTTCATGTATTTTCATCTTCACTCATTCTGCATGTGCATCATTTACAAAATGGGCATGAGCCCAAACTTTGAATCCCAGCATACTTGGTAGCTTTGATCTGAGTCTTCAAATTGCATCTACGTTTCCTGGGTCACTCTCATGTTTTGTAAGTCTCTGATCATTTCTTTAGATGGATGTAAGAGAGTTAAGCTCTCTGCAGTGAGCCATCGATTACGCAGGTAAGGGCAGGTGGAGAAGTTTGCCTGTGAGGAAGACTAGTGCCCGGCTCTGTTAAGCTTGCGAGACCTGCAGTTCTCATCCACCGTGAATCTGCATGCTGTTTAATAAATATTTTAACATCCGACGTCCTAAGCCAGATTCTGATCTCTCTGTTGAATCAAGATTAATTCCATTGGTTCTTATTAATTTACTCTGATTTCAGTAGGATAAATCTGTGCATCCAGCAGCATATGACACCAGTGGAAAACTGTTTAAAACAAGTTTTAAAACAGGACTGTTGGCTTGAATGGGCAGTTACTGGATGGGATCCTTGACAGTGGCTAACACGAGGAGCTTCAAAGGAAAGTGAGAGAACACCTGTTTGGAAAGCACCAGTAAAGGAAGAATTACCCCTTGGTTACTTAAGCCAAACCTTAAAACAAAAAAGGTTTTATCCCTTCGATATTTCTAAAGTCACTTGAAACACAATCTTAACTAAAAGCTTATGACAAACTATTGTTTTTCAAGAAAGTCCACTAAGGTCATTAAAAGGAATAAAAAAAGTATCCTTGAAAGGTCCTGCATGATCTCATTTCTACTTCAGCTGTTTCAAATTTATCTTCTGTTGTTATTGTGTCTCCATTTTTTTACTGTTCACATGCTAAATGTACAACCTTCAGGGATACTCACCAGCTAATCTCTCCTCACTAAAGGAGAACCCTTTTATCCGCTGTATTGAATCAACATCTGTATCTTATAAGCACATCTTAGCTCTCTTTAGCTTACTTTCTCTTTAGGGGAAATCAGTACAAATTTATCATCTAGTAGCTAATAATAAATGTAATGCTTTATAACTGCAACTTGGCTTTCTCCCAGTGGCAGCTAGATCATCAGTAAAGTCATTCCACCTGGCCTCCTTTCTCTTTTTTCCCGTATTGGTAAAGAGGAAGCGATTTACTGGTTTTCATTAGACATATTCGTGCTTTGAAGCTCCATTCACCTTCTCTTCCCTTGAATGTCTGCCTCTTCGCAAAGCATCCTTTCCATCTGCTACTTATTGCTGTCAAACTTCTTTCACAAAGATTTCACAATTCCTTGATTCAATATTTCACTAAGTTTGAGGTAAACTTCAGTGAGGATACTGATCCTATCTCGTCCTGAAAAACTTTACAGTGCTTTCTCAAATTGGCTTTGAGTTCTCAAATCAGTCAATTCTTCATCTGTTTATTGATAGAATGGAAAACCAAATTATTAAACTGTCGTGTTTTTAAGTTAGTTTTCCAGTCCCTGGTCATGCAATGTTTTTCATGCCCACATAACACTTCAGTTTCTTTTGCCCTTACAGAATCTTTCCCGTAATTTAAGTCAGTCGTGGAGGGTGACTGAATATTTCAACAAATGGATGTCACGAGTGAGCCTCCTGCGAGTCCTGTACTGACAGAGCCCTTGCGCTCCGCTAGCCTCTTCCGGAAAGTATTTTCAGCAGTTAGTGGTGCCCACTGGCAGCCCTTATTTCCAAAGCTAGATAAATGAATGATGAATTTACTGTTTGTTTCTCCTCAAGTTAAGTATTTTTCGGTTAACAGAAAAACACACTGACAAGGTCTTTAAATTGAAAGGCTGACCTTAGATTATCTCTGATCAAATGACAGATAAATAAGCTGAATATATTAAACTACATTAAAAAAATTCAGCATGTTTCCATTTAAGATGAGACAATTATGCTACAGAAACCATATTTTAAAAACGTGTATTAATTCCTGATCCTAGATTATCATTTAACTATCATATTTCTACCACTTTGACCTTTGTCTGTTATTTCATCTAGTCTGGATCTGACCATTTCGGGAATCCATGAATATTTTTCATTTCAGCTTTTATTGGTTTCTACAAACCTACAATCACCAAAGCATCAATAATACTAACTGCAACTTCAGAAGGATACAGGTACAGAAATTGTGAAGGGCACTGGTTTCCTCGGTTATCTCGCCTTCCCTCCATCTGTGAAATTAATTCTTAAACAATCCAGAAAGGGTTCTGATAAATTCTAAAATCTCATCATACGTTTACACTTCCAGTAGTTGTGCTCAGGAAATACTAGTCCTACACATTTAATTTCACATTCATCTCACAGGGTTCTCCTCCTCAGAAAATATTTGGCCACAAGAGTTCGTATTTTTTCTCCCACAACCTAGTTAAATTACAGACTCACTGCCCTATGTCGTCTTTGGTACAACTCGTTCCCATAATAACATACGTACAATATATGTAAATGTATATATGCGGGGGGGGGGGGGAAATTCCAGGGTAAATAAGAAAAGCATTTTATCAGTCCTTTTCTTGTCTCTTACCCATTTTTTCCATAATGTTTAGGACTGCAAAGTCTGATTAAATTCATGAGTTCATGCTCAGCTGAACTACTGAAAAACCTGATAGAAAAATAGATGCATAGGCACATACTGCACAATAAGATAGAAATGCAAAACATTTAGAAGAACTGCAAGGCTGAACTTGTGATACGCAACACAATAGGGAATTTTAAGGCTTTTTTTTCTTACTTGGGTTTCTCCCTTCTCTCTTAATACATGCTTCAGATGTCTCTTTCAAGAAAATATTTTGGAGAATGACTGCATTTCAAAGGAAGTGATTGCCTTGAGCACAGACTTGCCAGACCTGTCTGGACCCATACCTGGAGAGCACTGGTCCCATCCTCTCCTATGAATGTTGCTCAGAGGACGTGCGCAACCTGAACTTTCTGGATACACGCAGGCTGATTTGCATTCAGAAACGCAGTCGGAAACCCGGACCGTTTGAGTCACCACACAAATGTCTAGCAAAACTATGACTACAAAATTAAACAGGCACAAGCTGTGTTAATCTGTCTTTCAGATCATAGTGGAATGGCAATAAATACACCTACAAAACCTTTTATTTTCTACCCACCTGAATAATTAAAGTTCCTGTATTTATGCGTGCAATTTATTCAATTTCTCAATACCTGCAGTGTGCATTTTTACACGGGCTTGCACTGAATTCTTCAGGAAAAAGACCTAATCTAGAAAATAAGTATTAAATGTCTTTTGAATACAAGCTAATTAAAAAATAAAGAAAAAAAAATCTAAACATTACACAAAGAAGTTGAGGTCTGAACCTTGTAAGGCCTTATCTTATTGAAAACCAACTTAATTGGATAAAAAATTGCTGGCAGGACTTTTTTTGTATGCTGCTTTGAAAATTACAGAGAGAAAAATAAAGCTACAATGTAGTATGCTTAAACATTCCCTTTTTTCAGCCTTCTATCAGTTTCTGGTATTTATAGTTGAAGTAGGATTTGTTTCATTATCAATGCTGCAAATAGATCATCAGCAATATGTGTGTTTTCTCCTAAAAGAATATTTCTTTAGTTTTCATTGGCAGTTTTGCTGCTTACAGTTATTGGTAAATCATAAGTAATGCACATCTGTGGACACACAAAATTTTGCATTTTTTTCTGAATTCAGTTTGCTGAATGTTGCTTAAATTACTGAAAGGAAAAAAAAAAATCTTAACTGCAGCTCATAGACATATATAATTGGGGAATACGTAACTGTAACATTTTCAGTTGTTAGAATCCCTAGTTACCAGTGCCAGTGGTGTAGGTATTTCAATAAAAATACAAGGGAAGTTTAAATAAGCTCTCATAGGAGCAATAGCCTCCAGTTAAATGTTAAATCTTAATAAAACTGTTTAGCATAATTTGATAGGATGAAAATAGAAGTGTTATTTGGCATTAGAAGTTTTTTCTTTAATCTTTATTCTGCAAAGTATGTGCACGGTATGCAGCCAAGTCAGTCATCTTGCAGGCAGTTTATTATTCATACTTCAGCTCTATAATAATACAGTTCAATCTAGTTTGTATTATGACAAATAATATTCCTGAGAGTTCAGCTTAACATTTCACAGTATTTATAAGTGTGCTTGTTTCTTTGATGTAAGGCTATTTTGGAGGTGATTTGCAGACAGGGAAGTCTACTTGTAGACCAAACCCTCCCTATTAACATACATACCCGAAATGAAAATTCTTCAACTGGGACAATTGTTTCAAAAAGGCATTGCAAATTGCGCTAGTAATTTGGGAGAATACACGCCCTTAGCCCATGTCAAACTGTCTGTTCTAAAGCATGCGTTCATCCTAAAGTACTTGTACGTGTGTTCATGGTCCATGAACTTCAGTGGTTCTTAAAGATACGTTTAAGTACATTACTCAATCAGTAAGAATAGCAGTAAGGCTCTTCAGTACTCCAGATAAAAACTTCACTAAATAGTTGAGAAAGTTTAAATAATCCCTGAAGAATATGTTTCATGTCACAGTCTATACTTACTGTGTTTCTTAGTTGAACAGGACAAAGCTGTGTAAGGGAGACAGGACGCAGAGCACTCAGCTAAGGGCTCCTGCTAAACTGCTGCAGAGAGCAGCTTCCAGCTACAGAGTTACCTGACGGGGCGAAGAACGGCAAATGCTGCCTCAGAGGAGAGGCACAGCGCTCGCTGTCGTGCTGCCCCAGCGCACGCCACAGCGAGCTAGGCGTTTGTAGAGACCCAAGTATTGCTGGAAGGTGTGGGAAGAAACTGAATCCCTTCTGGGGAGAGCTCCTTCCTTCTCACAGGGAAGGAGTCATCAAAACAGGCGTAAGAGATGAGTTACAAAGCCAAGGATTTGCCAGAGCTTTCTAACAAAGCAGACAAACTAAGGTAGCTAACAGGGAGTAAAGACTTTGGTGATTCAGCCAGAAATTGACCCTCTAATGTTCTGATAAATTTTAAAAGAAAATCTAGTAAAGCAACCTAATGCAGAAAGAGATTTTTCATAGAACAGAAGTATTAGTCGCCAATTTCAAAGTCGTAACAGTGGAACAAACCATCTCAGTACCAAACTTATTTGCTACTAAATACAGTTTCAACACAGGACACATGGCAGACAGAGTAGGTAACACAAATTTGACTGGGAGATAAACATACATAAAAATCATTATTTTAGATGCTATCACCAATAAAACTGACTCAACAGAAATTACACAGGAGCCCATGTGTGGTACTTTGACCATCTGTGTCCCAAGGTAGATGTAAAAATGGCTACAAGCGCCTGCAGTTTCAGAAGCATTATTTGAAACTGTTACAACTAAGGCTTGACGTAATGTTAGATTGAATTTTTACATCACTGAATTTGATTGTATACCATTTATGGGCCATGTTTATAATCTCTATTACCACTGTGCAGAAGCTGAGAAATAATGCTATATGGTGTGTTTTCTGCACCTTCCTTTTCACTGAATTTGTGACAGTTTACTAGACTTCAGAGTTTGATAAACTGGTGAAAGGCCTTTCAATCTAGCATGACCACACAATTAAGTCTGAATACTATCGTGACTCAACGCTATTCTTTAATCTCGCTGAGAGCTACAGTGCAGAGCTAAAGCTGTCGTTGCTAATTCTGTAATAGACATCAAGGGAAGAATAAACAGAAGAAAGCTTACTTCAAAGACCAGCGTCTCATTAGTCGGTCCTGCTGCATATAGACTCTCTGGATGGTTAAAAGAGCGTTGATAATCAAACACTGTTCCAGCAAAAGAGAAATTTCCTGGCCAGTCAATTGTCCAGTCTCCTGTTAGATAATACTTTTTACTGAGGTTGCGCACTGCAAGGTAGCTGGTCGAGACCTCCATTTCGTGGAGCTGTATACTGCGTGCTCCTGCTGGAATAGTGACCACGGCATAGTAGTCTGGAATGAAAGAAGTAAGCAACATTTTTGCAATTGTCATACAGATAGAGATGGCTTATCATTTTTGAGCAAAGTTGAAATTTTTGCAGTTTAAAAGATACTTAAAATCTTCTAAAAAAAAGATTTTGCAGTAAAAAGAGAACAGCTGTTCTGATTCACCAAAGTTACTCCGTTTTCACAAGGAGAAACCAGTTCTGATTTTAACCCCCCTGTGCAGCCTGTAATGAGAGTAACTCAGAGGTATTTCAATTCCTGGAATTTTTCTTTGTGATTGAAGACAAGAAAAAGCAAGTTCACCTTAGAAAAATGCAGTACAGACTGATGGTGGTTTCACTGTAATTGTTTTACCATGTTTTCCCTGTAGTTCCCTACAGTAGCTGTAAGGTACTACTTCCATCGTGGGCAAGGTGTTGAGGTGAGATGCACTGGGGTGCAGAGAACTTTCACAAAGCCCTGTATACCGCTGGACTGGCTGCTGTAATCCTGCACTCTGAGCTTGTAGAAATCTCACTCATCCTGCAGCCAGACAAGGCACCGCTGGCAGTCTCCAACACACACTGCGCACAGCTAATTTCACAGAGCATTCAGTTTAGATTCTTTTTTGAGCATTGTATCTCTGTATTACTGTATCCTAAACAGTTTCCTGGCCTATGTTACTGCAGTATTGATGTGTCTTATGATCAACAGCAAATGGATCCTCAAAATAACTCCGTGGATAAAGAAATATTATCTGCATTTTATGCCTGAGAAACTGAGGCATAGTGAGATTACTTCACAAGAAGCCTGTGACAGTCCACGAAAGAGAAGTCCATCTCCCAGTGACTGTATCATCCACTGAATCAGCTGGAGAACTTCCAGTCAATTTAATTTGAAAACGGACATGGAAATACTGTCATGTTTGGCATTACGCTGTGTATCACTTTTTGTATCTGCTACAGTCCCATTCCAGTCAGAGCTGTTGACAGCTACTTTTTCACTTGCCTGAATCCTAAAATCTCTTTTAAAAGGAAATTCACATGTAAAGGGAAAATGTGGCTTAAGAAACAAGAGGAATGCTTGCAAATTAACTAACCAAGACTTATGCTTATAGCTTTCTTGTTACCAAGAAACAGGAGAAATGTGAACTCTCCTCTCACTCTCCCTGTGATTTTCAGTTCACATCTGGACTTTTAGCCACTGCCTTAATGAGCAAGGAGTCATATATATTACATGGGGATACAGCAGAGCAATGAGTTGATGATCATGTGGAACAGCTTTCCTTACCATTAGCTTTGTGCTGGATCAAGTATTGGCCTTTAAAGAACTTGCATGTTGAATTATCTCCTTTACAAACTCCACAAGCATCCAGTACAGCTTTGGAACCAAGTCCATGATCACACCCTACTTGCTGCAACCAAAAGGCACAAATGAAGGACTCAGACACAAGGGAATCTGAAGAAACAGCTGCATTTTCCACAAAGACGTCAATTGCCCACTTAAAAAAAAAAAAATAGGATTGCAAGAAATTTAATCTTACTTCACATATTCCATCAATGCAAACGTCATATTTATTTGGAGAACACAGAGTTCCATCCTTCACTTTGCTGGACATTGCAAAGAAAAAGTCAAAGTCTTCAGCTGTGCAGTACAATTTACATCTGTCTTCCTCTGGGGAAAAAAACCACCAAAACACAAGACAAGAAAGTATTAGCAGACCTGCAGCACACTTGAAAAAAAAAAAAGCACCCTTCTATTGTTTCTTCCTGCATCCTAGATGACAAGCTACAAGGATTAATTGTGTGTGGTAACTTATTAGGACTCCAAGATGGGCAGAAATATAGCCAAACACAGTAGCTTCCATTATGCTATTTTAAAAGAACATGTGGGTTTGACTGTCCACACATAGAATTAAGAAATCAAAACCCGTGTGAAAACTTGCACATTGCATTAGCTTTGCTGATGTGGCCTGATTTCAGTTCCACTGGTTCACAGTTTCAAATTTTATTTTTTATTAAGAGAAATGGGAGATTGTAATAATTTTATTTAATTTTTAGTTAAAATTTGAAAAAGATGTAAGATGGGTCAAATGATCAGTTCAGCTGAAAGCTAGGACTGGGGCCAGATTTTCCCCTAACAAAACCGCTTTTCTTCTAAAATATCCCAACTACTGTCAAACAAATTTCTGCCTATACACAGATGGGATATTACGCTTATAAAGGGCTGATTAATTCTACGTAGACAAAGCCAGTCATGCAATTGTAAATATTGTCACAGTTGCTGAAATACACAATTTTAATACAAAGTACAACAAATAAAACAGTGCAGCAAAATTTTGAAGAACATGGAATTGGATTCAAAATAGTATCCTTTTATTCTTAAATAAGCAGCTGGATTTTCAATAGTACTTTCTACAGAGGCAAGGCATCTGTAGCAATTTTGAAAACCAAATCATGTTTTCAGGACTGTAAATGTAGATCTTGGGGGAGAATTTGAAAAGGAGCCAAGAGAGTAAGGACAGGCATTTTCAAGTTCAGAGTCACTTGGGGATGTCTTGCTTTTGAAAATTATGCCCTTTGTTCCTAATTTTAAGCTCCTTTTACTAAACGCAGCCCCTACCTTTAAAACCAACATAGCTACCTTAATTTCCGTTAAACAAGATGCATTATTCTCCCTATTATACAACATCCATGGTTACGTGCTGCGAAACCGTATTTCCCCTTTCCTCTGTTCACAATGGCTGCTAGGACATAGGTTTCTAAATACCCATGGAAATGTCTGCAAAGTCTTTGAAGAAAATATAATCAGGCTATGAATGAAAGTTACATGCATTTGTGTGTGTGTATATATAATTAAATGCTTATTATCATCAAAAGCAAATTTGTACAGGTGCTAAACGAAGCAGCACAACATGACATAATCCAGACACATTTGTTCAAGTAGTAGCAACTGCATCTCCAGACTGTGCTTTCAAACTGCAAAAAATATTTCTTGTATGTGATAAAAATGAATACTGATTTAAAATATTTGCAAAATTAAGATGCATAGAGTTAAAATAAACTTTGCTTGTACAAAAGACAAAAAACGGTTATTAAGACCTGAACTTTATAAAGATCTCTTAGTAAAAGATGACTTTAAAAAATTTCTGCCAGTACATTGTTTGTTTTTCCAATTCTCATGGGACTATACCAGCAGGAAAGTCAAAAGGTTGATTTATTGTTACATTTTGAAATCTGAGAACATTCCAAAGGAAGGAAGATTCTGGTAGCGTTATTGTGGGAGCTCATATTTCCCATGCTGAAAAATCCATGGAAATTGTTTTGTTTTTTCACTAGCAGATATGTAATATAAAATGAAAAAGAGGGTAGCAACAGCCAGGGAGTCATGCTAAGGATAGATTCAAATTCACAACCAAAATCAATTCTGCATGTTCATGCAGGCAGTATCACACAGGAGGCCAGATTCAACTGTGCTAGAAAGCAGAAACATCTCAAATAAGCCAACTGAATTTCTATTTGCTTACATCAGGGTGATATTTGCCCAAAGAATATGGATGAATTACAGCTTATAGCTCATTTCCTGCAATCGCTTTTGTCCACCGGAGCTGTGGCATAATTACCTTCCACTTTAGTATATGGCTTCCATTTGTAGTACCATCCCCGGAAAGGTTTGCTGTTGTATTCTGCACACTGCTGGGCACGGAAGTCCAAACTGTTTGCTGGACACGGCTGGTTGTTACAAAGTTGATAAATACGACCGGAACCTTGGCAGAATTTGCCGCCATACTGTGGCCTAAAAAAAAAGAAAAAAAAAAAATATTTTGCAAAACCTACTTTTTGTGTGACTGGCACGTTACATGCGTATCAACGGAGAAAATGGGAGGATGCATTGTCTTCGGAGATCAGTATTTCTTATATGGTCCATTAATTTTCATGGTTCCTAAAACCAAGCAAAGCAGTTGCCATGAATTATCTGCTTGGATCACTGCAAACTCAGCAAAGAAGCAGCCATCTAGAGGTGAGTCATGTTTTCACTAATTTAAATTTATAGGGCTATTTTGTATTGGCTGGTTTCAATCTTGTTATATAGCTATTTTTACTCTGCTGTAATCCAGGAATGAACATGTGCAAAGAATTACCTATCACAATAAGAGTTAATAAAGGATAATATAACACTGATCAAACATCAACAGAATGAGTAATTACATGTGGTTTGTTTTGTAAATCATTTTGAAAAAATGTGCTTTTAAACAGTCAAAGGATACAAGGACTGTGCATAGTTGTCCTGCTTTAGGAAAATGTGGGAATTCATGGATAACCTTAAACATGTCACATCCACTTCAGCAAACCTTACCTGGGCATTCCCCTTAATTTTGGCCAGAAGGAAAAGATCATATTCTGATACTTTGCTAGTATCTTGTGTTAGCAGAATAATAGTTTTTAACTAGTTGGTCTATACACGTGACTGTAAAACAATGGAAAGTGTAAGACCTGCTCTTTTTAAAGTGACTGAGACATCTCACGAGCTGCTGAGAAATGTATTCACTCACTTTTGTATTCTTTATGGATCTACATAGGAATTCACTGATGTTATTTTTGCAGTCTCAGATATACATCTGCAAGTACTGAGCTAAATCTTCAAAACACCAAATTCTAAGAACTGTTTGTCATATTATACAATTTTATGCATCAGTAAAAGTAAAGTAAAAAGAAGTGTAACAATGCTGCACTTGCTCACATTTATATAATTATTTTTAAAAATTAAGGAACATATATATTTGTAAGACAAGCTGTGGACAGCTTGCCCATGTTACACACACACAAAGGAAAAAAATCAGAATAATAGAAAGGATACGGAATATTATATTAACTAACAATAATAATTCATCATTAATAGCATAAAACATACAGTTGCAACAAGTATAACTGGAGTTGTTTGTTCAAATACCTAAACATTGTGTTATAACTATTCCCTATATCCAGTATCCCACGCAACTTCTCTTAACGTGCATCTGACTGGAGTAATATGGAGCGTGCTTAGTGCAACATGGATGAAACAATCCAGGTGCTTTTTCTGTTTGCCTAATTATAAATTTTAACCCTCATATGTCTAACCCTCTAACCAAGCTGGGGCTTGGGTTTTATGTTTTGAAGCAGCTTTGAATGTGCACAATATCTGGCTTTTCCAGAATTCTGGCTTACAAAACAGTCTTTCAAAGGAAGAGGTAGAAACCCACCTCCTACTCTATTTAAAACGGGGTTAAAGCAGCAGCAGGATGTGTTGTGGAGATAAAAACAACTTCCAGTGACTTTTCTTGAGGTCACCTACTGACACTGGGTATAACGGCAAAGGTCTTAAAACAAAGTCAGATTTTCTGTCCTAGTTGGTGGCAGTTCAGTCTGTGAAGGGCAGGGAGGATATGTAACACCAGTGAAGTCGGGCAGTATTTATGTTGACTTTGCACAACTGGCGAGAGCTTTGAGATAAGGCAGCCAAGCTGTTGGGTCCTTACTCGGTTCTCCACAGACTTTCAGTACAGCTTCAGCACATACATGTATGGTTTTTGACCTCCTTCAGCCCCAGAGAACAAATCTGCTTTAGTGTAAGGAAAAGAAGCAACCTCCTTCCAAGTAAATGCCACCAAACAAGAAATATAATAGAATTATTTATGGCTAGATCGTGATTTCTAGCCACAGTCTTGCATTTGAGGATGGCATAAAATTCCACCAAACTAAAGGAGCACTGAGAAAGGCATTCTGTTTCCCAGCTCTGTTACAGCATTTTAATATTGCAGCACGCTCCCATTACTGAAACTGTTGGCCAGAGAATTATGGAAACTTCCCCACCTTCATTTTTACCAACAAGATGTCAGTAAGAGCTAAGTAATTCACAGGAAACTAGATGTAGATCTACAAAACCAAATTTCCGAGAAAATACTACTATCTACACTGACAAAATCACGCTTTTATTGGTGATGTTTATACCCCCTGTAGATTTTGGGTTGACTGCCTACAGAAGCTCTGTTAGCATAACTGCGCTTACAATGGAACACTGCACAGAGGGTTTTCCAATATTCCTATAGTGGTACAGTGCTCCTAATACAGATGTAACCTAAACTTTTCATCCATCTGTGTACCTCCCCAGCAGTGGCTTGTATAGGTAAAGATACCTGCATGAAGAGATGCTGTTAGAGCTGAGGCCTTGCTGAGGATAACTGGAAAAGGGAGAAATTTGGTGAGAAAGGCCAGCAGAAAAAGTCTCCAAAGAATGATTTGTGAAAAGAGCCTAAGTGCAAAGATGTAAATACTCCACTTCATAAGACTCAAATATTAAAATGATACAAGAGTAGCTTAAATTAATTTTGCAGTAGCCTTTTAAGAACAGACTCCATGAACAAGGAAAGTAAAACAGATATTGACTGCAGTGCAACAGAGAGAGTGAGAAATCCTGGAATTAATCTGATCAAGGACAGTATTCTACACATCACAAAGGCAATTAGACGCTGAAATTCTGGACTCCTATTTTTTCATGTTTTGTAATGATTTGAATTCAAGTGAGAACATTTCTGCTCATAACCATATTATGATAGTATCACAAAGCTAGACTATTTTATTCTGCATTAATTTGAAAGGTCTTTCACAGTCTTCTTTTTTAATTATTATTTTAAATGGCATCATTACTTTGCATCAGTTTACATCTGCATTGTCTGTAATGACTGTTACAGATACTGTACACAAAAGATTAAAAAGACGTGTTCAAGCAATTTTGATTTAGTCTTTTGAGGGCACACATGCCTAAAACTCTATTCTACTCTTGCTGAACAATGCACTATTGTGAAGTGGGTAGGATGCAGTCCCACAGATATGATTTGGGTATTAATTTAAATCTCTCAGGCACTTTTCAGGTTCTTTCCCAGCTAAACTATTAAATCATGTAATCTATTTCTATCTTGGAAAAGTACCTCAATTGTAAAATGTTGTGATGTATGAAAAACAGATCCATGAAATTACACTGTGACAATTTACAGAAACATAATGATTTTAGCAAATCTGCATCGTTCTGTGTTCTACAGATGACCTCCACAGGTGTTTGTTAGTATGAATTCGTACATAACTCCGGTGGTAATTCAGAAGCCATACCCAGAGCTGTTTGGTTGTGGTCACAAGGTCTGTCTTAAAATAGTCACGAGAAAAGGAATTGAATTGGTTGGATATTATTTGCAAGAGAAGAATTTCACATACAAACAGAGACAATGAGATTTTCATAAGCAGCGGCCCAAATTTGTATTCTTCACCTGTCTTTAAGCTCCTAATAAACTGTGTCACCTTTAAAAGCCCTGGAAACCTAGAAACCTTCCTCAATGTTCATAAGAAGTCAGTTCCTTTGGAAAATGGACTACTTATTTAAAAACCTCATTTTGGAGTCCAGTCAGTTCTTCAGAGATCCATATCCCTTGTCCTAAACCCTTACAGAAATACATTTTATTCTTTGTCATTCTCAAAATTTTGCTATCCAAAATTGTCTATCAAGCTTTTGAACAAAATAAATGTTAGCTCCTACACAAATCTGGATTAGGAAAAGTGAAATAAATATATCACATATGAAATAATATACATGTATGTACCAAAATATATAAACATCTGAAATATATTTCAGAAGTTCAAAAAGAAAGGAATCATTATTCTTTGTTTATGTGTAGTTATAGAGGTGAACAATGAACGGTGACTAGGTTATAAATCGTTCCATGTGGTGTAACATTGAAAATGGACAGTATCATTTTTCTAATGATTCCACATTCGTACAAAAGTGCTGTGATGGGAAATACAGCTACCTGGATATTCATACACTGTTGTGTGGATGGCTTATTTATAGTCCTGCCATTTCATCACTCTAACACTGAGAGAGATTCATACTATCTTCCCTTTGCTCTGAATTATCACTGATATAATAAAATTAAATTTAGTATAAACGTGATCCAGTTCTGGTATCAAGTCTTACTTGGTTACATCAAGTCTTGCAGCAAGTCTTACTTTAATTAGAACAGACATATCACTCGATGCAAACTTTAAATGCATAATGCTACAGTCACAGACACCCTTCATGTTAAAGAGCTTCTGTTTGAAGACCATCAGAAATCATTATCAGTTATAATAGTGCACCAAACAGAAACATTTCAACTACTGGACATTCTTCTGTCACACAAGGAGAGCAAGGGAAGGCTTATGAATAAATGCAAAGAACAATGCATACATACAAATTTAGCAGGCATAAGTAGGAAAAGCAAAATGTATGTATGACGTGTAACTGAGACCCTCCATTCTCTTGCTAAATAGCTTAGTAAAGGAAACTATCCAAGTAATTTTACTTATCAGAATACACTGAGAAACAATAGAAATGGTTGAGAAAATGCGTTGCTACAGATCTGCAAAAATTGGCTTGACTGAGTGAGGGTAATAAAGACTATTTTAAACAACTCACATTTTCCTATAACATAGTATATGAAGCGTGGATATTATTACTGCAGCACTGTATAGTAGGTGTGAGGCTTCTTTACAGCCTCATATAAACTGTGTCATATTTTCTCTGGTTTTTATTACTGCAGTTTAAATGCTGTTTTTATTGTGTGCAATGAAGAATACCTGTGTCTATGCCTGTTGAAGTTGTGTATGAAATAAAACAGTGAAATCCTTTTTTCTCGTAAGTTGAACTGAATTGAGTACTTGGGAAGGATGCTGGTCAGATAACACTTTACCTGTACTTTGGAATAGTATTGTAAGGAATAGTAGTATACACAGTGATAAGACATTCACTAGGGAAAATACCAGGAATGTTTCATGAGTTAGCATACAGTTCTAGGGTTCAGCATCTTTATTCTGACATGTGAAACATGAAAGAATGCAAAGAACATGACTGACATACAAAGACATCTGTCTACAATCATTATGATACTGACTTTAAATGTTTTTGGTTTATCATCCTGGACAATATGATCTCATCAAAAGTCTTAATAGTTTTTAAGACCATTTTCCCTTGATCTTAAATTAATAGGTGTGAATATGCCTATATGGCATTTTGTTACTTCTGCAGGTATTTGATAGACTGTAGTGTCACAAAATAAATTGAGAAAGTTGGGCTGTAGATGTTCTAGTACCCTAGCAGTCTTCAGACAGTCACTACTTTCTAGGATCAGGAAATATTTCTGTCTTGCAGCTACTGACTGGTCATACTGGACGTGAAAGAGAGGTCCTAGAAACATTTTCACATGTACAGAAATGTCCATTTCCCTAATTGTTCTAATGACATAAATAGTTAGTATAAAAGTAATACCTTTTCATAGCTATGTCTTACTTTGGATTATTGCAGTGTCTTTCCTGATATGTGACCCCACCTCCACAAGTGCGAGTACACTCTGACCACTCGGACCAGGCAGACCATTGGCCATTTACAGGCTTGGGTCCATGATCACCGTATTTGACACACTGTCCTCTTCGACACCACTGCCAAAAGAATGCCAAAAAATATCCCATCAGAGTTAGCGGTACCTAGTAGATGCAAAAAAGAAAAAATCCACATTTAAAAGCTCCAGAGCTTAATCTTAATAAACCACTGAACCCATTGAACTCAGTGAGATAATTCACAGTAGGACAAGGACTCTGAAGTAAGACATTGATCCACACAATGGTACAGATAAGTAATGCGCTAAACTTTGTCCAAGTCCTGAGTTGCAGATCTTTGAGGTACAAATTTTCAAAAACTGTTCTCTTGGAGAGTATCTTTTGGGCTTACTCTTCCCCAAAAACTCCAAGTTAATTTTTAGAAGGTTCAACTAAAACAAATAACCATGCTCTTCCAGTAGTGATCACTGATGATAATATGCATGATGGCCTTAATCTGTATCGCAAATATTAGGGCTTAAGGAATGTTTATATCAGAGTGGAATTTGAAGCCTTGATCTAACTTCTGTTACAATGAATGGATTTTCTTACTGCTTTAGATTTGCCAGATATAAAACACGCCCTCCACAGCACGGTGGGAGAGGCAGCACTCCCTACCGTCAGATAGGTGCGACTGTGAGGACCAGTCCTGACTATGTATCGCAATGCAATCTTTTACAGAGCAATCTGAAAGTCCATAATAGCAAACCTGGAGGGATCTGGATAGAACTGGTTTTGACAGGAGCTGGTATTTGACCTGATACAGTCTAAAAACAAATTAGAATGACATCATCCTATTTATAAAACAACCTACCATACTTAGACCACAAGCTGTTCCTTCCGCTGCTGGCATGAACTTTGTCTCACACCTGTGACCCACTTTGTGACACCAGAGAGATTTGCATATATCCTGAAAAGAAAAAAGTATTCACTATAGTACTCATAATTCCCATTATTTCCTGGTGTTTAGAAAGAATAACAAATGATACATGTCTTTGCTACCTTAACAGCCATATAAATCTTTTCTGAATTTAGAAAATCCAGGGTTTAAGATTCATAGCAGCCATACCCTATATATTGCCTTCTTGTTTATACACCATTTCACTATATGTTTTTTCAAACTGTTTTGTGTGTAACTATAACAGAACAAAAACAGTGTTAAAAAGTTCAAGGCTAAAATTGCATCAAGTCTACAGGGACTATAATAGTGTGAAGAGACTAGATTTTCTAAAACACAAGAGATATCTGGAAACAGTCTCTTCACAGTGCTGTTCACTCTCTCTTCTTTGTTTATTAGCTGTAGAAGAAACACAGCTGCCATCACCTGATAAATGAGGTTAGCATAAAATAAATCAAAATACTCCAGGATAATAACAGGAGTAAAAGAAATGACAATACTTTTCAGAATGAGCACTCCAGATTATTTAATAAAACGTCTTCTCTGAAGAGATCAGCAAGGAGTGTAGCAGTCACTAAAATAATGGGTTAATCTAAATTAATCCTTCATCAAAGTCAAGAGTGTAATTTTTATTGTTCTAAAATAACCCTACAGATCTTTTCCAGACTTTGCTGTCAATGCATAAGAGTAAAACACAACTCAAGGAACTTAGTCCTTCTTACCCCACACAAGTTTTGATCAAAACTACTGCCTGCTAATTTCCCTTAGCATAGCAGGCAAAGGCTCATGGGTCTTATGTATTCAACTGCACTCCTTATGACTCCTGGAAAGAATGCATTTCCTTCTGAAATTCCCCTGGGATTGTGATATTCCTCAAAAGAGGCCAGTACCTTCAAAGCAAATTGCCAAGCAAGATAAGGTGGAGAAATAGCCCAGGCCTCTGAAGAACACTGTACTACTTGTACTTATTTAGTGTTCTGCAGTTCTCTAACGTAATTTTAACTTTTCAAAAGTATATCAATAGGTACCTTTACAAAGCTGAGGTTGCACAGTTTTGCTTTCATTCCAAATTGCCATTTGCACTGGGTATCAGCATCATAGATCTGCCCTGGCAGTTTGTCAGGGTATTTATACTGTCCTGGTTGCTTAGGTTCATCAATCAGGCAGGCAGCTTGAGCTGTACTATAATGAGAATGTATATTAATCATGACTATGATCTTTATATCAAAATATTTTAATTTGCTACAGACCAGCAAAAACACATAATATGGTGTACAGTACCTTTAACTAGCTTTAGAGGTATGCACTGAAATGAGAATATCTGCTTGCAGGAGCCAAAAGATCTTGACATCTTGTTGGTAGCCTGACCTGCAAAGTTTTAAGGAAGCAGGAATTTCCAGGCTTTAGGACTGTTGTGACAAGAACAAACGATGTCAAATTCTTTTCCTCCCTTTATTCCTGTGTAACCAAAAGCAAGGTGATCTAGTCTGCTTCTTTCCCTTGAATGATTCCCAAAATGAGGAATCAACAGAATCAACAGGCACACTGTCTCATTTCAGCATTCACTTTGTGTGGATTGACAAACAGAAGGCTGCTGCAGCCTGCGTGCTTTGGGTTGGCTGTGTCCAGCTTAAGAGCAAAGGTACCCTACGGTCTACTTTTTTTCCTTTGTATATGCTTGAGAATCCATGTATACAGAAGATCACTCTATGCTGGAGTTATCTTCCAAGTGTAAGTCTCTCGGGCCATTTTGCACCTTGGAAGGTTTATGTGACTTCATACTTCGCAATTTGCTTGTGTACTCGGAATATATTACCTCGCTGCAGCAGAAGAAAATCACCAGAACTCTAACCTTTTCTGGCCGCTACTTTAAGATACTAACTTGGAATTCGAGGATCAGATCCATAGAACTATCTAAGTGCTTGATTCTCACTCTAAAGAATTAGCATCTAAAATGCCTGTATTGGATCTTAGTACCGCTTACACATTTTTTCATAATCATGCATAGCATACCCAGGTACGAGAAAGTAAAAGTAAAGTTGTACAGGAAAGGACTGCAATTCAGATGATATTAAACATAGACTGAAAAACAGCTCCTTTA
Source organism: Phaethon lepturus (assembly GCF_000687285.1). Lineage (NCBI taxonomy): Eukaryota > Metazoa > Chordata > Aves > Phaethontiformes > Phaethontidae > Phaethon > Phaethon lepturus. The sequence continues at coordinate 75,296 of NW_010517835.1, forward strand.
AAAGCCACTTGAGTAATAGCAACATGCTGGAGAAATAATTGGCATCTTTCTCTTTTTCCTCTTTTTCCCCCCCCAGAAACAGTATATGAAAAATGTAAAATGTCTTTACTCATGACATGAGCTAGATCAAGAGAGAAGCTCCAGTGAGAAAGGCCACCAATATTCATTTACATTTTGTAATGACTTTGGTACCACTGTGTTTGCCCTCTTTTGTGTTCACTTCCTACTAATTCTCTAATAAACCTAGCTGCTGACAGGAATGCCTGGGAAAGAATGATATGCCAGTCATTACTGCAGGATATTCATGGAGGGTGAAACTCATTCTTCTGAAATGAGGCAGGACAAAAACACTTGTATGCCATACCACCTATACGCTTCAGAAGTCCAAGTGTGTGGGCTTAAATAGTACCTTCGTTTGAGCACATTTTAAAAGAGGTGAATTTCACACTTAACTAATTTTTACGTCTGTTCAAGAGTTCAGGCCCAGTTACTAAAGATACATTCCCTGGCACCGGCCCAGATTTCCATCTGACCTACCTGAGAAATTTGTTGAGATACTGCCTGCTGCATACAGACCAAGAAAACACTCCATTGTTTCCTGTGAGTGTGGGAGACATAATATTACCCTCAGCTTTTCTACAAGGATTTCCTTCTCCATCATGAATCATACCAAAGCTGAAAAGAGAAGCAGGCATGAGAGTGAAAATCTAGATTAACAGAAGCAAGACACAATCTGGTGTAGTAGTGGATCTTTTGTTCAGTCACACTTGTACTTGCCTATAAATCTATCAGTTTAAAACATGCAAGCAGTCTGAGCCTTTCTTTGCCTAGTGATAATGCCTGTTAACATGAATGGCATGGAGATCAGCGTCCAGGGAAATATTAGTGTTACACAGCTGTAAGAATGCAATATAACTGTCTTCCTAATAGGAGGTAAGAACTACTTAGCTGCATTCAATCTGAAGCGAAAGAAGTGGGATTGAATGAATAGAATACAAAGTACGAATATAAAAATACGATTCTTTTTCTAATTTTCGTCACTAACTTGCTATGTTATCTCACGCAAAGACTTTCTTTTCCTCGCCTTTGTTATACATTGTCACTTTGTCTAGACTGTAACCTCTTTCACAGGAACACTGCCCCTTCTTGGGTGCTTTGCTCAGTCTGCAGCATCACGAGGCCCTGCTTTCACTAGGAGAGGTGTTAGGATAATATAAAGAATAATAAGCAACAACAAAAAAAATGTTAAAAATGATAAATTATGTGGAGCTTATGGATATAATAAAGCTAATTTTCTTTTTTTTTTTCCTTCACTGTTTTATATTTACTCACTGTATGGGACATCTGTGAATTTCAATGTGTTTTGAATAAAAATTTCATAATCTGTTACTTCAACATTGTAGTACATTGGTGACTTTATGAATGTAATCTGTGCACGTGCAGGGAATATCTAATTTACTGGACTTGATCGTCTACTGTTATAAATCATTGCAGGTTCATCAGAGTTACTGCATGTGTTGCCACCAGCTGAGGCTCCAAACTTGCTAAAATATATGGCCCCTTCTATAATTGGAGAAAAAAAGTCCCAACTGAGCAAGTATTTTAGAATCCTTTATAAAATACTAACTTTGTTCACATGCATCGCAGGCAGAGAATCCACAGTTTATATACCCACTGACACAATGGGCTCTGAACTCCCGAAGGAACTGTTAAGCTTTCGGGTAAAAACACAAACTACTTAAAGAAAACTGTAAAAATATATAACAACTGAAGCTACTCAGTGGATCACAGAGTGTGATCTATACAGTATACAAGATTCTCCTACTATGAAATCCTTAGGTTAATATATTCACAGTGGACCTCAGCACCTCCAAGGCTGTCACAGTTTTTTTTTTTCTTCCAGGAATCTCTCTATCACAGAGACCAAATTCTCTTGTCTTACATCACGTACTAGGTAGTCTCAGGAAGATGAAAATGAACAAATGATAATAAAGACATTTCTTATATGGTGCAGATTTTTTCCAGGAGATAAGATGAATTTTATTAGACAGGAGTATGGAATTATACCAAAGACAGGCTGAATAATACGAGAATCAAAGGCAGTGGTGAAAAAGAAAAAAAGAAAAATTAAAAAGTTCCCAAGCATAATCGCTCAAAGCAAATAAGAAAATAAGCAGGAAGGAAGGACATTAAGGGACTAAAGGGGGTAATTCTTGAAAAATAAGCTATGGGCCTGATTCTTTCCTAATACTGATCGAAGCGCTTAAAAATGTACTGAGGTCAGTGAAATTGCATTAGTGTGACAGGCGGATCAAACAGTATATATTTTACATATTTGGTCCCATTGAAAGCATTGGCACAATTCCCACAGGCTTCACTGGTAGCTGGATTATTCTTTAATTCCTTGTTTCCCTTCAGATGTACAAAAACCTGTGAAAGGGTCACTCATGTAGACGTTAGGTCATAGTGTATACTGTAGAACATATTTGTACAATGAAAATAAATAGTTCTGATTCAGTCATGCAGAATCGGAAGGATTCATGCCTTGGTCAAACAGCAGAATACAGTACCACTGCTTTTCAAAGATATTCTGTGCAGTAATGTTGCTGCACAAAATAAAGATCCTATGCCCGTGTTTTATCTGACCCTTGATTGCAGGTTTGCACCACATAGAGAAAGTACGCTTCTATACTGTCAGTGGTTAGACAGACTCCAGCTTCAGCTATGTTAAAACTGAAAATAAAAACCATACAAAAAGTTGTGAAAAAGTAATTCAAAATGATTTGGAAAAAAAACCAGGAGAGCAAAACCTAATCATCATCTTTAGATTTAATTCAACAATTCAGAGAATAGCTGAAGCTCCAGGGAAGTTTATTAGTGATTTTGTTTGAGAGACAGCAGGTTCTTAGGAAAATTACAGTCGTCTTATCATAGAAATCAAATGGAAATCCAATGGAAATAGATAAAGAAAGGCAGAAACCTCTACAAAGGTTGTTGTTAGCCAAATGACTCATTACATAGGTAGAGAGAACAAAGGACAGGTTGAATGGAATGGATGGCTCCCAGACCCTATGAAACACTGGGTTGTCTGGGAAAGGGACCTCTAAGAGACTCAGGGACATCACTTCTCCATACTGTAAGCTGCAGTGTCCCTTCTCTTTTTGGAGCAACCACACTGACACTAGAAGCAACTTGTCTACCAGAATATGATAGCAGTGTGGGAAGCAGATTATTACTGTCAGCTTTTGCTGTTTGTTCTGGTTATCACCTGCAATATATAAAATGTCAAAATAATAAAAAATAAAAATAATAAAAAATAAAAATAATAAAAAATAAAAATAATAGGAAAGCACCCTGAGTAGCTGATTAACCATTTCATGCCAAAGGACACACCTCAGATTGAAGACTCCGTTTGGCCTAACATTGCCTATAGCTTCCTGTCAAATTAGAAACAGTTGTGAGGTACCTGTATCAGAATAAAGTCCCTCTGCCTATGGCAGCAAAATCGATCAAAATCCCCCAGTGGTAATTTTATGATTGTTAAAGAGATGATATTTAATAAGGCAAATGCATTAATTGGATGCTCTATATATTCTAATCATTATATAGCTCTCTATAAATGATCCACATTTCACCGATTTATATTAATTGGTGCTATGTTTCCATACACTTATGTACTTATAGAAGGAGCAGGTAAGACTCATGAAAAATATCTTACTTGTGTCCAGATTCATGAGCAATTGTAAAGGCCAGCCCAAGTCCTGTATCTTCATTAATGGTGCAACTACGGTATTTGCTGCACATGCCACTGATAGGTGCAAATCCTGAAGGAAGGAAGCAGTACAACGGCTTGTTTCTCTACAGAATTCCAAACACATATGTCATCTGCAATCCTAATGTCCTAATAAGCCAGTCTATTGTGGTGCATCAACATGGTTGTCTACTTCATCAGGTTTATCATGGAAGAATTACAGCAGACTTTTATTTGACAATAAAGGGACTCCTGTATAAGAAGTATAAATCAAACCTAATCTCCTAAAATACACTTTACTTGTAAAGATTATTCCTTTCCCCCATCATGCCTTTACTGCTCACAAATTAGGGAGGAATCCCATTCAAAAAGGGCAAGTAGTCAACAAAAAAAAAAAAAAAAGAGTGGCTCAGAAATATTCTCAAAATAAAAAATATTCCTTGAAGAGGTGACAGTCCAAAAGGATGTCTACAGATAGCATATGTTGCCACTTTTTCTGGGGCAATGATACCAGTAATACTCTTTATCTTCTAGGTACCTCAAAAACAAATACGTAAAAATAATACTGTTCTTTCCTCTTCAAGAATGCTAATATTATGTGCAAAAAATGACTTTTTTATTTTAAGACATTTCAGTCTCTCAGAATCAAGATGCTGTTGTTGACAGCCACGAGTTTCTCAGAGTGTGTTTTCATATCTTACCTAAAGTATCACAGGGCTCATTTTTCCAAGAGCAGATATCAAAACCTGTAAGCAAGATGGCATGGTCATGACGCTTTCCATTCTTCCCAACCAGAGCAGACTGCCATTGACAAAAGCTGTTCAGTGACTGGTCCGCATGGTGGTTAATCAGTAATCCACCCTATAGGTATTTCAGAGACACAGAAATAAGGTGCTTCCATCAGTACTTGAGAAAGGTGATTGAAAGAATAAGAGCTGGTTAGGGAAAAGGGAATTACTTTTTCATATTTGTTCTACATAAACTTATGTATTCCCACATTAACTGTCTGTGATGACCAGTTCAGTTGATAAGTGACTCTATTACAATTGTAAATTAAAACTGCACCTCTCCCCAGACACATAGATATTTTCAAAGTCAGTGGTTGGAATTACAGTGTACTAATATGATTCCTGATAAAGCTGAACACTAAACCATTTTCAGTCTTGTGATTAAAATGTTTGGAGATATCTGTGGAAGAAAAGTATTATGCAAGTAGATCAACCCATCACAAATTTCTTTTCATCAAAAGAGATTTTGTCGTCTTTTGTCTCAGCACCCTTGCCAAAAGAACTGGCTCCACTCCCACCTTGTTACATGCTATCTCCAGTTTGGGATCCCTTCCCCTTTCTGATCATCACAACCTGGAAAGCCCAGTTCAGAGTCTTCTTATTTATTTAAATACTTCTTAAGTAGATTTCTCATTCCAGCCATTTCTCATCAAGAAAATGCTGGAAATTGTGAAGTTTTATGTTACTGGAAGTATTTCAATGTTCCTAAAGAACATTTTTATGAAATTAAGATTTTAGGATCAAAAACTGAGCAGCAGTGAAATGCAGAAAGTATGACTTTGGAGGTTTTCGTGATTCTAATCATCCTCTTATGCTTTATGTCTTAAAAATCTCTAATGAAAGTTCAGGTACATAATGTGGGAACACCCAAAGCTCCCTAGGAACAGCAGCAAATTAAATGTACCATACAAAAATTTGACACAACTTACAGGCTCTTGTTCCAAAAGAAGAAGGCTCACAACAATAATGTTTATATCACTTCCAATTGTTCCATCTTTAAATAGACTAGAGACCTGCAACAATTATTGAAAAGAAAATATCACCTACACATATAATTTTTTTTAATAGACTAAACATATGTATTGAGCTATTGCATTGGACTTCAGTTTTCAATACAGATTAATGGAATTATAGATCTTGCAGGATTCATCCAAAAGAGCTTAACCCAGTAGAATTATGCCTCAAACCACTACACTTACTCAAAAAACTTGAAATCCTTCTATTGATTTCAATGGGCTTTGTTCTGCCCTTGGTCTCCCAGACTGAGTATAATCAAGTTCAAAGTTCAAGTTCAAGTTTTGTAGTACAACAGTAAAGAGCAAAGCCACAAAGGAAAACATATTTGTAGTTAAATTATATTATTTTTCTCAAAATAAATCTATGCTTTCTCAAATAAATCTTTGTTTCAAGGAAAGACATCAGACAAAAGAGACTAAGCTTCATGATACTAAATGAAACGAAAGTTTCAATTTCAGAGTATCTGCCTTTTTGTACTACACGAGAAGTATTTTAAAATTTAACATTTTAAATTCTTACCTATTTTACTTTATTTTTTACTCTACAGTACTGTTGCCAAAGCTGTGATAATCTAGGGATGTATTTTTAAAGAGTCTTTTGACATACGTAATACATTAGATGAGGCTTGAAGAAAGAGTTGTGTAAGGTGCCCCTGCTCTTCTTGGCATCACTATTTGTCTAACGAAAGATCCGACCCTGACGTTAACAGTATTCCACAGGGAAAATATACTTAAGTTACACCACAGCTTACCATATTCATAACTGTTAAGATGTATGTTGTTACATTTTCCTTGCCATGTTTCTCCAACATTTTTTTATCTGCCACAACAAGGGTTTCAACATTTAGACTTCCATTTTTCTGAATTTTAGCAGATGATCTTTTGAACCTTGCAGAGGTCCCATATTCATCCGAGAGAATGTATGTTTCTTCTGTGGGTGGCTTAGGTGCATCTAAAAGGAAATAAAACTCAGTTTTGGAAAGGATTCAGATCGCCCATGAACAGTTTCATCAGAAAATGAAGTATCACAGTTTTAGAGCCTTAGATTATTTTTACAGCATGTGATTTAATACTTATGGATAAATTCTTGTATATTTATTAAAAAAGACCTGATTCATTCCTGAGGGAAGGATGGCTATAGGGAGAGAAGGAAATGGGAGAACCAAATTCATATGCAATAAGCAGTTTAAAATAAGGAGTTAATCTAATAAAATGGTAGCATCTGTGGCAAAAAATACAAACAGAATTTTTAACAGAATATCTACATTTTTTCTGTCCTTTTGATAACTTCCTGAGGTGTTTGGCATGTGCTACTTACATAGCAGTTGGTAAAAAAGTCCCCTCTACAACAGATGTACACCATCAGTACAGAAAGCAGACACACACCCCAAGTAAGATTCCTGCCAGCCTGCTATTGTGACTGACATTAGCCTTCTATGTGAATTTGCCACTGAGATTATTCCTACTGCAAACATATTTATTTCGTATAGGGAAGTGTCAGGCAACAGCAAGGCTTGACGACAGGATATGCGCATCCAGCCCACACACCCCAACGCCAGGGCGCATTTTTTTCTTGCTATGTTATTCATAGCTTCTTTTGCATACACCTGCACTGCCTTTGCATCAAGAATTAACTTGATGGCCACTTAAACATACTATTTAGATAACAATAGGATTTTTTTTTGACAAAGGATGTAACATGGCACAACTGAGGGAGCCTCAGGTAATGTGCCTGTGCCTCATCAGAAAGTTTTTCCAACAACAGTGCTAAAACAGATGCTACTTCCTTCCATGCCAAACTGGGAAATCAAGAACGCCATAGGATGCACAACAGTGGTCTGCTTTCAAGAACTAAATCACTCTGAACTGTAACATTGCAAGTGACTGCACTAGTCAGATTTTAAAATTTATCACTCATTATAAACAATTGCCCTTTACAAGCTCAAAGAACTTTTCTCTTCTGGAAGCACGTCAGGACATGAAGACATGCCTCACCCAGGAGTGAAGCGTTCAGTTCACGGCACATCAGTTTCCATGTACTATTTTGAAGGCAATACTTGAAGGCATTTGACTCATAAATCTATGAGCAGTGAGTTTTGCTCTTGAGTTAACTTCACTGCTAGTAATAAAACCTAAGCAGCAGCAACATTTCAAGCATGATTTACTAAGTACAGTCCAGCCAGTTCTCATGATCTAAAAACATTTAGATTGTGAAGAGGAGTATGAAAATTATTAACCAGCTTCTCTAACACTTACAAATTGCCAGCATATGAAATTTTAAAAGATGGTGAGTGGGACAAGCTACTTCTATGACACTAAAAGTGGCAGTGTGCTCTTCCCTCTTACTGTTCCACAAGCTTGGATCCATTCTTAGGGCAGGATAAATTAACCTTGACTGGGCAGTGTTAATAGCATAGGACTGCCTTAAGAAAGGCTGCATTCTCAATTCTCAATGCCTTTGTTCATTCAAGCTGAAATTTTCTATTCCACGTGACCAGACTGGATTTTGCTGAAAATTTCAAAGTGATAGGACTCCAGATCTCAGAACAAGACACAGGAGAATTTAAAACGGGGTGGGGGGAGGGAGGGAGTGGAGAGAAAAAATCCCCAAGTACTCATAGCAGGGGTGTTGCCTTTACTGGAGTGATAAGTATTTCTTCTACATCCTGTATTTGCCTCTACTCAACTAAATGATCACACATTATTTTATTTGTAGGGCTGCATTCATTCAGTGAACATGAGATAGGCTTGTTCTATAGATTAACCAAGGCTGGGTATGGAAATAGGTTGTTATTTTTTAGAACTCCCCCCTTCTTTCCCTCAGAAGGCTACAGGTATGTACTGCATAAAGTGGAAGACTGCAGGATGTGAAAAGAAAGTTGCATGGTTAAGGTAATTAAATGCAATCTTGCTTAATTAGATTCTAACAGTGTGTCTGACACCAAGTTCTTAAGCAATGATGTGTAAATCACTTATACAAACTTATCACAGTTGGATGCTAATTGCATGTTCTTCATTTAACATAAACCCATCTTGAATATGCAGCTAAGAACTCATAGTTGTAACTGAAATTACTGAACATATAGATACACATATACAATTAGAGGAGCATATATTCTGATAAGTATTTTAAAGAAAAACTCAGTTTATTGATTTGGTACCCAGAAGCAATGGTTATTTTTGACCTCTCCTGTGTCTGTGAGTCCCAGGAATAAGGATAATATCTTCTCACATCCCAGGAGGTTATGAAAATACACTGTTCAAAATGCATTCATTTATTATAGGGATAAACACTGTGTAAGGTCCTAAGAGGACATGAATAATTCTGAATTTGGACCAGCAGTCACAGGCGGTACAGTAAATAAGGCACAAGACCACAGTGGACAATGCAAATGAGATAAAACACTGTAGAGCAGACAAGCTAACTTAGCACCATTACCCTCTGCTCTGAAGCGGGCAGCAGGGAAACCAGGTGGGGGGAAAGGGAGTGTGTAATGAGGTAGTTTTGAACTGCATCAGAATGCAAATGTTTACAGCTTGAATCATAGTCTTGTGCATCTGGTATTCAAGGTCTAGCTTTCAAATCTGCGGAGAAGGATTTTTGAAGAAGCAGTCAACTTTTAATAAGCAGTTTTCAGGCCTCAAATAGGCCTCAGTCTCAGACAGCCACCTTTTCCACTACCTCCTTTCTCATTCCTTCCCTTCTATTTGTTTTTCTCTTTCTTCCTTCATGCCTTTTGGAAAAGGAAGCTACTTATTTTCTCAGAACTCAAGTAAGAAGTTGGTAGAATATAACTGTCCCGAGATGGTGTTTTCAATACTGCGTGCAGTCCTGGAGACACTCATTAAGAAACTCAGCTCAGGAACAGATCAGCTTTCAAAGAGAATCAACTGCATGCTGTAAGTATGGATATAGGGTCCAAGGGGGCTCTAAAATGTTCTGCAATTTGACGGCCCAATGAAGGACTCTGAATACACCTTGGCAGGATAGTATACTCCAATACATTTTTTAAGAGGTGGCTCCAAAATCTTATTTAAACAATTTACATGGGAGGTTCTTTTTGAAGATCTCAGCTGCTGAAAATTTCATTATCAAATGGTGAATTCTGAAAGACTTATTTTCTATCCTCTCAGAAATTAATGATTTGGAAGACTTTTTATTCATCTTCAAGCCTAATTAGTTATATACCCCCGAAGTAACAGGGAGCAGTTCAGGGACTTGGTATCTACCGCTGTGCAAAAGCGGCAATCTAGAACAGAATTGCATGCTGAAAACTATGTCAGTGTCAAAAAAATCAGGCAAAGTATCTTTTAATCTAGGTAGAGAATAAGCAAACTAAACAGTCAGATGGCTTAATAAAACAGATGACATCAATTTAAAGAAATAATCAAGTTTCTCATATGTATTTCACCTTATGACTATTATTTAAAGTTATTGTGTCTCCATCACAAAAGTGACTATGAACCACACCTCAGAATCACCATACAGTCTCTAAGAGACACTATCTCAAACAAGGAGAGAAAGTTTCCTTACATACATTTCTTGCGACGTCCACAAAAATGTTGCTTTTGAAACCTTCCATGGTGGTAACCATTCGCTTGAGCATGATACTTGTGGGAAGTGTGAATTCTGTGATGACCAAAAGAAAAGTATTTGGGATTGGACTCTACTGTGTACCGGTGCACTTTCTCTTCTGCAGTTCGTTTATATAATACATGAGGATGGTGTCCAGGAGGTGATGTGTAGTTGTGCTCCTGTGCTAGCTGCTGAGGTAATGGAGATATAAGGAATTCGATCTTCTGTGTTCTTATCAAACCTGACTAAAAAAAAAAAAAACAAAAACCAAAACACAAAACACCACCACAAATTAGAGGAAAGACTTATCAAGGTTCACAGCTGGAACATTCTAGCTCTTAAAGTGATCTCCCTTCAAAGTCCAGACAGATTGAAATGTGCTCCTCTAAATTAGATTTACTTAAGATATAGTCTAGATAGTCTTCCCAATTAGATTATGCATTGTTTGACTTTGGAGATTACCAGGCTTCACGTTTGGTAACACGCAGAACAAGAATATCGTGGGACTGGCAGCATAGCGCCTTCACACAGTACCATGGATAATTTCATATGCAGTATTAAATCCATTCTTCACAGTATAGATTTGTTTGTATCTGTGTTTGTGTACAGGATACACAGTCTCACATAAAAAGAAAATGCTTTTGGAAAACGCAACTTCTACTAAGTGCATAGATTAGTAAAACAAAATGTTTGAAGTAATATTCAGGTTTTTTTCAGAACAACCAGACAGGAATCCCAGACCTAAGGTTACTCTAGAAACATAAGCACATTATGGTACAGCAGCACAAGGTTGAAACGTCTAAACATTTTAGTAGTATCATTCAGTAATCAACTCCCTGCAATTTAATCATCATAAAGGCAGTTTAAGATTTATGCCCTCCTACAAGAGAAAACTGATCAGTGAAAGCCAAGTATCTGATTTTTTTCTTTCTTGGATCCCTGAAAGACAGAAGTAAGTATGGGAAAACTACACTGTATTTTTCACATAGTGTCTATGCATAAAACTGCACATGTGATGAAGTGTTTCCAGGATCAGGGCCAGGGAAATGTGGGTGGCACTGAGGAAGTATTTCCATGCAGCTCATTAATGAGTTATGATTTTATTTCATTTCTTGGTTTTGTAAAACTTGTTGTAATAAACACTCCTTTTTACCAAGTCAAAAACCAAGAAGAAGTTTCATCAGGTAATTCTATTACATTACATACGTAATACTAGATACAGATTTTTGTTTTGGATCAGTGAGGCCCTATCATGCGCCAACACCCTCCTGCCAAAATTGACATCCCACGAGGACTACATATCTCTTATGCTTCAGAAAAGTAAGTGCAGACAAACAAATGTCAATTGCAAACCATCTTGCCCGACATCTTAAGTCCTCCCAGATCATGATTCCACCTCCTTCCTCAAAGTATTCTTTGAAAATGCACATATTAGACATTTATCACCTATTTCCTTCTGAAATGGATGCTTTTCTTTAGCCTAACCTCCTAGGACCAGAATGCCAGGGTATCAGAAGAAGAGCAGTTTGAATGCCTAATATAAGCATTGTATTTCTTAAGGATTTGTGGAATTTTCTGCACTTTCAAAACTGCTTCCCATGAGGAAAACTCAACAGAAAATTAAAAACAAGTAAAAATAGAAAGTTACATATGAAATCTTCACAGTTTTAACTGTTTACTAAGCTAATGCTAAAATTGACTTTAAGTCTATTCCAGCTGAAAAGATTTATCAACAGCTATACAGGTCTTCAACAGTCTCTAGTCATACACTACATCCTTTTCATGGAAATTCCCTTTTGTCTTTCCAAAACAAAGGTAGCTTCACAGTACTCCCCAATATAATTTCATGGGGGCCTAATAATAGCACTCATAAAATCGTACTGTGATCTTAATTTTGACAATAGAAGAGATTCCATATTATGAACTGGGAGGATCTAATTGCCTCCTGAAAAATAATATGAAAACAAACATAGATGAGATTTGGATTAACAATTTTCCCCCTTTCATTTCTTCAACATGAATTCATAATTACGTACCTCAGCCTGTATCTACTTAACATTCTAAATGAAGTTTAAAATTGCCTCTGTCAATAAGAGACAGGCTTTAAATAATCAACAAGAATTTAACTTGCCTGCTCACTGCATAAGTTGGCGTATTTCAAATGTCAGTTCACATTTGGTCATGACAACGTACTTTTCTGTAGGGAAGAATAATATTTTAATCCTTATGATGTGTGTCATCACACAATTTAAAAGTGGTTTTGAGAGGCAATCCTTATCTACTAGAGTGCACTGATAACTGGGCACTGCTAACCCTTTTTTTTTTAGCTGGAAAACAGAAATGTAGTGAATCTGTTTTTTATTTCCCCATTTTAAAGGTTTCCACATCTGAAATTATTCCTGTAGGATTCATTTTGTAAATGATTCAAACCATATGGAACAAAGGGGTTTCTACATTTTCCTGTAAGAAACTGTCCCTGATGTACACCAAGTTTCAGCCCCAAGTGTAATTTCTATATTTAACATTATAATGGTGGATTGAGAATTCGGCGGGGGGGAACCAAACTGAATTCTGGGCCCTGTACTGCATGTATGTTGCTGCACCTTTACATAGGCTGTAGCTGACTGAGTCCCTTACGAACGTATTCACTTATTTTTCCAGCAGAAGCGACCCTAAATCTCCAATAAGACTTCTTTCTTTTGGGTTTTATATCAGACATATCCTCCAAATTGAAAAATGTTGTGTGAATTAAAGATACCTTCTTTTTTGAAAACATCTAGTTTTATGAAGTCATCAAGAGGAAAGGGGGAGTGCCACAGAGCAGCCTGGACACGTATTCAATCACAGACCATTTTCCATTTCTTCCAGGTATGGGATGGTTTCAAGAATTCATATTAAAATATTCTCTTTGGTAACTCCAAAGTAATGCTGAGAATGCTGGCCTGGCTTCTGACAGAGATGCAGTCCTCTGGATCGCTGCAAAGGGGGCAATTGGGCAATGACTGCCAGATCCTTTTCTTGCAGGTTCTTGAATTTTAGCCTTAGGTAAAGCAGAGTGGCCTATGGCTATGGTCATACTGGCTGGAAAATATGCCAGGGCACAGAGGCAGGATACTAGCACAGAATCATCTTTTCTAACTTTACACTGCCAAGGAATTCCAGTTTCTGGAAAGCCAGATTTTGGCTAGTCTGTACTCCTGGCCAGTGTAAGTGTTGAAAAAAAAAAGTGTTTCTGGGAATTTTTTCTAGAAATACATGAAACATGTCTCTAATTGTGTTAGACACAATATGTTTATCCAGCTCCACTACTTAGTAGATGAACAAATACTGTCAAAACTGTAATGGAAATTTATGCATTAGGTTTCCTATTGCCAGCATGGCTTTAAGTATACATGTGATTTTCCTTGAATCAGAACTCAGTATCTTTCCATTAACTTTGATGGGTTTGAGACCCAACAAGGAGAGGGTCAGATAGGTCAAAACTCCATTTTTATTTCAGATTCTCTGCAATTATAACACCATGAGAGAAAGCAGGATGACAAAATCTAACATTCTTACTAAGTCTAGACAACACAGCATGAAAAAGACCAGGGACTCCTGTCTATTCCCTCTCTTTCCCACTGTGGCTATCACTAATAATAGAAGTAATTGTGAGAATATGGTGGGAAGGAAAACCCAAGAGATTGCTCAGCTGGAATTTGCTGTTCTCTTGTTCTTCCCTCACAACACATATTTGCTATCCTTCTATAAGGGATATCCCATGCCATTGGAAAGTAAACGGAAAGACATACGTTGATCTGTGTGGTTAGCAAATAATTCTGAATCAATAAATTAGACGAACTTGCAGTTTGCAGGAAAGTTGAGAAGAGATGAGAAGGCAACATTCCTCCCACTTGTTGTTTGTTATGAAATGTTTGCTTAGCTCTGAGCTAAAGGAATTTTCAGATCCAATACAACTCTGTGAAATTCCTCAGTATCGGGGTGTTATCACCAAGGTAAGGCACTTGTTCTGTTTTCTGTGTTTCAAAAGGAGGAAGAATCTCAAAATTAAATTTGGACAAAGGAAATTATAATAAAATATCTGCTTCAACACTTTTTTAAATTGAAGTTAGGTTATAAACTGAAAAAGAAGGAGGATTTTTTAAACCCCTGAAAGTTCATCGTAGATATACAAAACCAGGTAAATCTTTCACTGATTTTAGTGAAAGGTTGGTGGAATGGTTTTGAGAGTCAGACATTAAAATATCAGTTTCTGACAGGTCTCATTGGTCTCTTACTGGAACAGCACAAAGGCTGCTCCCATTTGTCTCCCCCTGTGTTCTTAGATTCTGAGTGAAGCCTTTGGCAGCTTACCAGCCTGTAAACCTAATTCATTTTGAGGTTTCAGCATCTCCAAAAAACAGACCCTCCATAAAAAACACAGCAGTGATAGTGAGTGAAGGGTTTTCAGAACTTATATTTCTTGCCTATGAATTAACAAAGCTAAGTTCTGAGACAGTAGACAAACCCTTGGTCTAAACTAGAAAAGCCTCTTGGCTGCAGGTTCTCTGTCTGCATTCAAGGCATTTTCACTACATGTTAATTAAAGGCAACAGATTGGTCATATGCATATTAAAGTTACAGGAGTTTCATAAACCAGATGCAAATAATGAAGTAAGAAGCATAATGGAATGAAACTGAGAATTAAAACATATGAATAAATGAACTGCAATGTCCCTGCTAAATATAACTACTTAATACTGACTTACAAAGTTAAATTACAGTTTGTACAAAGCTAGGAGTATCTCAACTAAATAAAGTGCTAAAAAGTTTACATGTAATGTCTAAGGAATACCACTTGTATCCAGAATGCTTTATTCAGTGTTACGAGCACATACGTAAAATAAGGTGTTAAAGAAACACTGTGTCTAAACTGAGAGCAGCTAAAACAATGGCCAAGGAAATCAGTGAGGTCCCTACCATTAGATGGGTGTGCATGTACTTAAGAAAAATCTTTCAAAAGGAAGAGTTAAATGTAGTTTCACACCCATTAAAATAGTTCCAAATATTTATGCAAAATTTTAGAAGACTTGATAAAAGGCCAACTGAAATTGGCATAAAGCTTTCCACAGACTTCAGTGGACATTGATCCAAGACTTCTGTTGTGTTATTTCCCAACTGTCCAGCTCATAAAAAACACAACTCATTGATTCAAACACAACTTCACAAGAGTTACAGCACGTAAAGTACAGAGACATAAAGTACAGTTTTTAGTTCTACTTAAAACAAATAAAAATGTAAATTAAGAACTTCCTTGAAATACAAAGAATAAGAAGAACAGATGACCTAAGAACTATGGTTCTTGTTATTTAAAATTATTTGCAGTCAGACATGCCTATATATCTAGTATTCACATCACAATATTGTTGGGACCATTCATGTCACAGTATATTGGAGTCTTTTCTCATTCACTTTGCAGTGAAAGCTCACGAAGTTCATTTTAATTAAGGTCAAGCTCTAATTTTCTGTCCTCATGTTCTGCTAAGTCTCTGGTACTTTGGCACCACAAAGGAAACACGAAAGACCTATATCTGCCAACAAAGAATTCCCTTGCTGGAAGAGAGGCTCCCCTAGTTCAGATGTCCCACCTGTGGGTTTTGTCTGCCAGACCATTTCCTATACTGGAATAGCGAGCATCTTAGAAGCAGAAAGAGGGTACGCTGGAGATCCAGAGAACCTGAAGCTATTCACACAACTTAGAGCTACCTCACAACAGCCAGAAGTTGCCTTTGGGCCTAAAACTGGCCTCTAGAATTGGGCAGATGTCAATTTTCAAATAGCAACATACTGCACTGTGTGCTAGAAGGGACAGGTCTCCCCATAACTCCTGTACCTCTGCTCAGATTCCACCACAGACTGATGGAGAGGTGAGGCCCTTCCCTCAGGTTTTGTAAGTGGATAATGGTAGTCCTTTCACAAAGCATAGAAATTATCTTCACGTTTGTGATCAGCCCTCCATTCATTCTGCACATGCTCCAAGGCAGCTGGTGGCACTCTAGCTCAAACTAGAAGCAATGTAGCTGCTAAGAGACTGGGTTATTAGCTCAAGCATAGCATAACATTTATGTGTCTACACAGTATTTTGTAACATCCAGTTCATGGCCAGCAGCTTGGAGAACAGAGACAGTGATTTCAGATCTGTTTCAAATGCATACTCAGAGAAACCCGTGTGGAGATGGCAGTCCCCTGTGCGTATACCAGCAACCCGATACAAAATCCTGTCAAGACAGCAGAAAAAGGGCCAGCTGTTTAGAATGGGTTTGGGGTCAAGCCTTGAAAACAGTGGAAAGGTATAGTTTTCTCACACATGCCAAGGAATCCCAGGAAGAATAAAGTCCTGTTAAGTTTGCCAACATTTGTCTTATGGATTCCTCTTGCCTCCAAAGCAAGGCTATTCAACCAATACTAGTACAAGGCTGTTCAAAGCAATCCTGCATCATGTAAGCAGTCTAAATAAATTACTTTTTCTTTAGAAGTAGACTCACCTCTTGGGATGGGTTACGTTGGTAGCCTAAAAAATATGCGAGACTATAACCTTACTACAGTCTTAAGCAAAACTACTTCCAAGAATTATAGCCAGCAGTATAGTAGAGCCTGACCTGGATTTTAAGATACCTGATATCATTAACTGACTCTCAGGTTAGGGTCAAAATGTCAATGCTCTGGAAAACATAATCAAAATGAGCAAATTAAGATGTGAAATTAGGTAGAAAAAGTGACAAGCAACATATCTGGCAAAGCCGAAAGAAGGAGCCGAATTGCAGAAAGCGCTGCTGAGGTGAAAGATATCTTTACCCTCGGGAAGCATCATGAGCAAACAGCCAAACCAATGGCAGTAAATCATGGTAATTAAAGAAGTTCATTCCCTCTCTGCTGTGACCTACAGCCCCTTTTCTGGGTGGTAGCTGCAAAGGGGACAGCAGCAAACAGAGCTGAGGTGTATTTTGCTTTCGTATGCTGTTTCTATCCCCCTCAGAAGGGCACTTCACACAGATGCACCCATGTCACTGAAGCACAGGGTAAACAATACAAGCTTCTGAGACACAGTGACAGCAACACGATCCATGATTCTCCAACAAAAAGTAAAAGGTCTGGACCCTAAATCCATACACAGGTTGTTAAATAAATGACTGACTTTTAAAGAGTGCCAAGCACCCAGGAGCTCCCATTGAGCCGAACATTGTCTCTGCAAGCATTTCCAGAGTGTGTTTATACCAATTTGGGAAAGAAAATGTTCTGGGAAACTAGTGAGAATGGACTCTCATGAGGTTTCCAATAATATACATGTATTATTGAAGTCAGAAATCCCACGAGTAGAACTCGGAGCATGTTCATTTTTGATCCTATCCCAAACCAGGCAGCACAAAGGCATGCGAACACACCAAATGAAAGAGCGAATTTAAGTTAGCTAAACTTTTCCCTAGCTTTTATGTTTGCCAAACAAATTCACCCATCCTTCAGAAAAGTATCAAGTCTGTACATGGGCAGTTACTGAGAACTACCCTGGAGTCAGGGAAGTACAAATGTAATGTTTTGTTGGACTGGCTCCTTGGCTGATGAGAATAACCTCAGCAGACCCTTACTGATTTTCACCAGGTCAGAATATCTGGCTCTGTACCACAGCAAATGTTTAGGTTAAGTTAATGGCCTTTATACACACTAAAATATTTTTATTGTGAAAGAATCATTAGAATCACTAGTTGCACATTCTGACTTGAGAATTGTACAGCAGATCACATGTTTCTTTAGATTCTGACTTGCAAAAATAACTCAATATATTCTGTTTTCTAACATAATATAGATTTCTTGCAAATGTAAAACTAAGTTTCAACAATATAGCATTTTATTATCTGAGGATCTGTCAGAAGGAGGGTATGATGTTTAAATTGCTAGTCTGAGTTAGTCATGAAAGACTACTCTGTTTGGTTGCTCAGAAGAAGTGCTATGCAGAACATTCAGCAATTATTAAAACAAGGTAACAAAATTGCATGTCTTTAATTATTCCTATATGAACAAAGACAGTGTTATCTCTGAATAGTGCCTTTGTATTTCTGCAGTTGACTGAACTTGCTTAAAGCATCTTTATGCAATCCTCTGTCAACATATGGCAAATAAGGAAATATTCTTATTTGTTCCTCCACTTAAGGTAATTGAACCAGTCACATTGGTATTTAAATGTATTAAACTGCTATTTATTGCAGGGTAATGAGATATTCTAGAACTAACACAAATTTGATTGCTTTGCCACAGATTAAATACTCGCTTGTCAGTACGTGAGCACCCTCATTTCTCATGTTTTGTTTTGGTTTTTTTTTTTTTTTTAAACAGAATTAGGCATGATAAATGAACAGAATAAAAATACTAATGTAATGTACAGCATTATGACACTAACTATACACTAATAATATTTAAGTTAAGTGCCAAAGGTTCTCCAGGTTGCACTCAAGATCACTTCATTAATGATTCCATCAGTATGGCTCTTTGGCTTGCCATAATGGTTCTGGAAAGCAATTAGCTAAAACCAACAGCTCGAATTTATGCTTGGTAGCTGTACAAGCACTTGGGTATGGCCTGTTCAAGCAAATCCCTGCAACTGTAAGATAAAATCTAGTTATTTTATTAGTTATGACAGTTCTGAAATCCATCACAAAGCAAACAGGAAACAGCGGGATTGTTTTATGAATGCATTTATGCTTCTTTTCCTTAAAAGAGCCCACTATTGGTCATGTGCTGTCTTACAGTTGATTAGTTACTTACGGTACATCAAGAATAACAGAACAACTGACTCCAGAAAGTAGCTTAGTTAGTCCCCTAATCTAACATCCCATGTAACTGAGTGCACAGTTTAAGAGAATCCTTAAAGTGTGAAAGGAGGTCTACTTTTCGGAAAGTTTGAAGCGTAGAAAACGCAGCCCTCGCTGTTCTCTCATTCTGTGTAACAGGACAAAATAAAATCACCATTTACATTCCTCTTAAATCTCTGAAATGTAACTTCAAGATACCTAGATCTTTAACAGGCCTTTGGACAGGGCAAAATTTCACCCTAAGAATGGTTTGCTATGAAATATTCATGCTGCTCGAAGGATTAGGTGTAATGAAAATGTTCTGGCAAGATTCTCCTCCTTGTGTACAGCTGATCGATTTTATGTGGATGGAATTCAGATGTACTAATATTCTAGGGAAGCTGCATGCCTTCTTAATGAATCTTCTGCTCCTATAGTTGTGATAAAGGCAAAACCAATAAGATTAGGGCATAGTGACACAGGAAATGAACAGCTTAAAAAAAAAAGAACTGATGATAGATAACTAAAGTCCATACTTGGAAATTATTTTCCATAGGTACTTAGCATTAACAGATGCTTGCGCGAGTGTTTCCGATCAGGAACATTCCTCCCTATCAGACATGCAACTCCAAACATTAAAAGTCATGAATCAGGCCTTGCAGGAAACAACACTATAAATTATGATATTTTTTTAAAATAATGCTGAAGGGCTTTGGTGTTTTATTTTCTTTCCAATTTCTTGAACCATTTTCAACAGAGTTTTTAAGAGGGGTGGGTTTTTTTGGTTTGTTTTTTTTTGTTTGTTTTTTTGTGGTTTTTTTTGTTTTTTACCCTTTATGATTTTCTATACTAGAATCAAACTTGGGGTATTTTAGTGAAAATGCAGCTTTTCCTGTGATGATGGGACTTTGGCAGCTGGACATTTCAGAAGAACATTTCATATCATGAGTGAGAGCGGCAGACAAACCTGAAAGACAAGATACCCAGTTGAAGCTGCAGCCAATAGAGACACTTACCCAATGCACTTGGACACCATATAGGGCTAGCTGATGGTAGACTCTTCACTCTGTTCAGAGCTCTTGGCTTCAGAGTGACTTACACTGACTGCATCAAAGCCCCAGAGCAAATGCTCTAGACATTGGCGGTTCACTACCCATACCCACTTCTCCCCAGCAAAGATCCTCCAGATAAAAGCTTCAGCCTGGCAGAGCTGATGCAAATCAATTTGAGGGGGCAGAAGATCTGAGCCTGTCTGACCTGGGATAATTTGCATTCAAACAAAATAAATCCTGCTCAATTCCCATAGCAATTTTACTTTGCTATGAATAGCTCAGGCAGCTCCAATAACGAGGAGCTCGGGTTACATCTGATTGCCAGCTGT
The DNA here is from genome assembly GCF_000687285.1 of Phaethon lepturus. NCBI lineage: Eukaryota > Metazoa > Chordata > Aves > Phaethontiformes > Phaethontidae > Phaethon > Phaethon lepturus. The sequence goes on from NW_010517835.1 coordinate 95,630, forward strand.
ATTGCTTACTAAGAAGTTAGGTCAGTGGTTCCCAACCTTTTAATTTTCCTTGTTGGAGTATACATTGCTATGGATTAGTTACATGAGAGAGTGGTCACAAGGAACTCTGTAGGGAGCAAAGTATCAGCTTTGCTGATATTCCACATACACAGACATATACATATGTTGAAATATCTATGTGGGAAGGAGAAAAGGAGGGGAACAAAAGAGCTTAGGCCATTAAGGGAATGGAAAACAAGAAGCAAAGATGGCCCAAGAGTGAGAATGTCAGGCTGGCGCCTGGGTTATCTGGATTAAACTCCCAGTTCTTCAGCAATCCAGCCTCTCTGTTCCTTGTTTCTCAGTTTTATAGGCAGGGTTTTGTAGTCAACCCAGTAAATGCTCAAGAGAGACTTGTGAAGGCTCACATTTGACCCCAGATTGGTTGTTCTATTAAAATACCCTCATCTTCCTCACTACAAGCTGCAGCCCCAGCCTTCAGGATGTCACTCTGTAGCTTGAGCTGTGATCAGTGACCAGTTGCACTGAGCACAGAAGGTCACAGCATAAATAGGTACGTCACCTACCAGAGCTCCATGCTGGCAAGTGCCCTGTCCAAAGGCACACTCCTCAAACATGGCTCTGCCCCTTGTCACATCACTGGATGGGCTTCTGCCACGTGACCCCACTCACAGGAACAACAGTGCTACACGGTAAATGACCCAGAAATATGCAGTCACATTCACTGGTGTCTGAGAAGGTTGATGGGTTTGCTCATAACTAGGAATTCCCTTGCTATAATGCTTTCTACTTTACACATGCCTACAGAGAAAGTGTAATGACTTAGCATCACTGTGAAAGGAGGAGCAAGAAAGAATACATTTCATCTGCTCTTCTTTTACTGTAATCACCTCTTTGAAACAGGGCAGCACCCTAGGTGTGCCTGAATAACTTCCCCCCCCCTCCCCCAAAAACTGGCACATCAGTAAAAGCTTGAGTGCAATCCATACTATTAAACCTGGTATACAGGGCAGCAGCACCCCAAAGATCCACTGATTTAAAATAAGACCTCACCATTTCTCAGTTTTTCACAACATTAAGAAACCTGTACAACAGCAATTCCATGTAACATTAAGATAACCACACAAACCATACAAACATCCTCAGCATCTAGGTCTTAGTTTACAATGGGCATTGGAGCAAGAAGTGAGTTATTTGCTAACATAAATGTAGTAACCTACATCTACATTCCATGTCATGAAAAAGCCTCATACTTGTAGGCATCATTTACAGCCATAAAAGCTGCCTTCACAATATTGTATTGCCAAGTATACCACGGGTCCAAAGATTCTTTGTTCTCCTACTTGTAGCCAAATGCTACCTGTCAGCAGTGAGCAGACATACTGCACTAATCCCTGTCCTGCTTCAAAACTGTGCACGCTCATTCACACTCCTCTCTCCCACCAATTAGCCTATTTTAGGGGAATGATGCACAAAAGTGAGCATGCTATAACTGCTCTGCTGGTGTAACTGTACTGAAATTAAAAGCAGGAAATCTGGGTGAATTTGTCCCAGACTAGAAAATTTTTAAATACTATTATAAATAAAAGTTTGATGAGAAATAATTTTCAATACAATTTTCTAACTACAGAAATCCCTGTAGTAGACGTAAGTACGATCACATGCAAAAACTGCCATAAAGAGGTCCTGGTTTGATATGAAACAAAACACTATGCCCTGTCTTTTTAAAATGGAGACAGTAATACTACCTTAATATTTGGCCAGATTTTCAGCATACAATGAGGTAAATCCATTCTTCAACCCAATACATCAATTTACATCTTCTGACATCCTGTCTACTGACAGGGTCAGAGTACAACATGCAAGTCTAAACCAGTATTTGGAGTGTTAACACAACAGTTTCCAGGTATTCAGATCAGTGTTTGACTTGTACTTAGCAGAACTAAACTGGTCATGAAAGGTTACACTGATTTTACCATAAGCAGACTTTAGTATAAGCCTGTGAATTATGTGCCTCTTTAGCAGAGATGAGTCTTAAGAAAAGTATGAAAGATGGTGTGGGTGCATTTACATATATCTTTTTATTGAGAAATCAGTCCTATTATGCACATCTGAGAATCAGAAATGAGAACAGAGGACAAAGCAGCAGCTGAGGAGAGGACGTAGAGGTTCCCATTTCTACAGAGTCTCACAGAAACTGATCCAAGAAGGGAGGCTTTTGATTCCTGTGTCAGCAAGCATCATTTGCTATGATTTTCAAGCAAGTGAATAGCATTTCTTCATGAAAGCATTTGTACAGTAGAGTGTTTTCAGCATACTACGTTACATATTAGGCTCTCAAAATATAGTCTGTGGAGAACCAAAGATGTAAGTAACCCTGTGATGATCTCTTAGATCTCAGGAAATTGGAAAGACAAAGTGACAAAGGGAAGGTTGTGCCTGAAAGCAACTTTCTCTTCTACAAGATATTCTTTATATTAAATTGGTCCAAGAAATCTAGAACTCTATTGCCACAGATGTTGCCACTATGTTAAACACTACAGGCCTTCTTATTGAAATAAAAATGTAGTAAAGTCAAGGGAGATACAATTATATGGAATTTGTTGCAGCTGAGCATGTTGCAAGGTTATAAAAGGATGGTAAAAAAATAAAATCAGTGTAAGATTTAGGAGGCGAAATTTCCTAAGAAGCCTGACCTTCTTTCTGTAATGAATCTACTGAACAGTAGGTTAAGCAAAGGTCAGGTTAAGCACAGGTTAAAAAAAAAAAAAGCCCCAAGAGGAGGAATGGGCTGTCAGGGTCCCAGAGGCTCTGGGACAGCAGGAAAGTGTGTGAGAGTTACAGACACTTCAGTCTCATAGGTAGTTCCTAGTCCCAGGGCCTGAGTGTGCTCTCTGCTCCATCCTGACACCACGGAACGCAAGACCTGAGTTCACACCATGCCACACCGCAGCCAGCGGCTGCTCTCTGTGGACTTCAGGCATAACTTGAGAGAAGTGCTGCACAGCTTAGCTGCTGTTGTATCTTGAGCCCTTGCTTAGAAACCAAGGGTACACTTGGTGTGCTGAGAAGTGCTGCACGAGACAAATAAGCAGTGCATCAAAGCACACCAAGTCCCATAACAAGAGAATTGGCCTGCCTTCACAGGCAAGGATTAGAAAAGGGAACATGAAAAGTGAAAAATGCGGTCCTCCCATTCCGAGTCTCTCTGAAGCTCCGTATTGCTTGCACAGCCACTGACTTACCATTCTCAGATTTTAACTTCTCTTCTGGAGTCTGTCCTCAAGTCCCTGTCCCTCACATTAGTGTATCCCTGACTTTTCCCCAAAATAATCTGACTGCTCAGTGGCCACTAAAGGGGCACTGCCTGCCAAAAGACTACTGGCACGAAGGCAGTAAAGCCCTATTTGTGCCTACACGTTTTCCTGCATAGGATTATATGGGCTTCCAGGAGTTAAAGTGCAATCCTGCCACTTCTCAGCGTGAATTTGCCCAGCTTAATGTGTCATGACTAGAGATGTGACTGTTCATGCAATCCATCTGGATCATCAGTCATTTACTCCACCTTTTCTTCTTTCCAGGTGGTAAGGTAAACAGAGGAAAGGCCACAAGGACCTCTTGTTGTGAAACATTTCCTCTCTTCACAGCATGTTACACTCTACACTCCTCCCACAGCATAAAAACAGCAGTGTTAATGTGCTATGGAAGTAAATTAGTCACAAATAGCACCATAGGGAACTTAAATATTTTGAATGTATACCATATAATCAGGAAATGCCCACCCTCTTTATCTGTCAGGAACAAGGAAATTGAAAGCTTTGTAATTTTAAACTGCCCATCAGTTGCTATGAATCAATCAAACATCTTGCTGTGGAGAGCTAGCATGCACACAAATGCTGGTAAGATAAGAGAGGGTTTAAACTACACTCCCCATCCTGTTGGAATAGTTGCAGCCCAAGATTCCACATTTGATCACCCCCATCCAGGGTTTCTCTCTATAAATATCCACTGAACTCCTCGAAAGGACTAGAACAGCACAGTGAACTTCCATATTTTTTCAAATTATTTATATTACTAGGTTCTCACAAATTTCACCAATCTGAATTTGATTTTTTCCAGAGTAAATAAATTTATAATAATTTACAGACATATAGTGACTTTTTTGTTTAACATGTATTAGCATATAATCATAGAAGTCATGCAAGACTGCAAAAAATGTAATGTAGAAGATTTATATCAATAACCCTACATCCATCCACTTACTACAAAAAAATCAGAGACAAATCACAGCAACCTTCTCTTTAAAATTTAAGTATCTTCCTGGAAGAAACACAAAGGTGTTGATTTAAATGATCATTACTATTTTGCTAGCATGTTATTGAATGGCAGACGAGATAACAGCTGTAAAAAACATTGCCTTGTGCAACTTTATGTCAATACAAATATATTAATATATTTCACAGAAAAGGGACACTGAATTGCACTGTCCTTTGTAAAATCAAGATTAAAGGACTGGAACCAATTCAGTGCATCAGTATCGATATGTATGTATATATAAATTTCTCTTCCTTTTTACTGGCAAGCAAAATGCAAAAAGTCATGTCCAGAGGCTAAGCTGTCATTAAGGGCATGTGGCATATCCACGGAGGTATTTTGGAACACATGGGCCATTCAGAGCAGGCTGATGGTAAGCAAGAAACATAGCCCCATGGGGAAATGCTCCTTATCTTCTTAAACCTAACACAGAAGTAGGGCTGTGGAGGAAGACTGATGTTTGCTATGCACAAATGCTAGTTTGCAAAAGACAGACCTTCATTCTGGGTGAATAACACTTCCTTCTGTTTTGTTTCCCCACATTAAAGTGTGTTCCTGACTTTCCCAAACTATAATCTTTAAAATGATTAAATAAATCATGTGAACAGCCACAACAACAACAAAAATACTATTTCCTCAGCCCTCAAGTTATTTCCAACTAATTTAGTGTTGTGGTGCTATTCTGCACACTAGAAAGCTGTTTTTCAATAAATGCTTGGAAAATTACAACAAAAATAAACTTCTCATGGCACTATAGCCCAAAAGCTGAGAACCTGTAAATAGAACTGGTCCAACAGTCATAGTCTAAGACCAAAGTTTGACACATATTTGTTCCCAGCTTCAACTGTCCCTGGTAATCTATCATCCTCTCCTTCTGATTCAGCTTCTGGTCCAAACTGTCCTTTCATTGGTATTTCATGTGTCACAGGCTGATTGAGAAACTTGACTTTACCAGGACTTGATCAGGATTAGGCCAAGCAACCTCTTTACATTTACTCTTGACTTTGTGTTTTTGGCAGCCATTGTGCTTCCTTTACTCCATAGTCACAACTGGCAGCATAGCAGAAAGAAAACAGTTGGCATTAGTACACTGAAATGTATCCGGCAGCTGCAGGCACCAGATGCCAAACACTTCAGTGCATTTTCTAGCAGCAGTAGCAGCAGCTGGTTCTCTGGAAAACTACCTGAACTCCTGCCTCATTTCAATCCTGGCTGTTACTTGTCTGAGTGGTCCATGAGAACAGCATAGGGTCAGTCTGCAGATGGGTTTCTTTGCCCTTCAAGTAGGCCATTTTCCTCCATCTCACTTCTACTTTGGTAAAATCTGACTATACAGCACCACCCTGCTTTATTTACAAGATGTGTTTTGGGATCTGCCAGCAGAAGTGGACATGCTTCACCCTCCTGATGAGCCAGTGGTCCTGCCCATTTGCAAAATGACTCTCTAAACCAAATTGTAATTGTAGTAGTGTTTCCCAAAGAAATGGTGTGCCTCAACTCAAGGGCCATGATGATGCAGGAAGAAAGAAAAGAGAACTCTCCTGAGGCCAGGTTCTGGTCCAAAGCAGTCAGCATAAAAAACTTTTTACTCACTACAAGCTTTAGATGAAGACCATAAACCAATAAATACCTGTCAATAGGAATGGAAGATATTGTGCTGTAGGAATCAGTAGACACAGCTGCTCACTTATGTCTCAGCCTGGAAATTGTCCTTTTTCCACCCTTTGCTCAAGCTCAAGGATAACAATCTGATCATCAGTACGTGACTTTGAGATTGAAAAAAATCCCTATACGGCGTTCAGCATGGCTTCTAGCATGAAGAGAAGCCAGCAAACACAGAAAACAACTGGGGGCTGGAGATACGGTTGTAGTAGGCTGGTCTCTACAGTGATTTCACAGACATCTATTGCAAACAACGTAACATAGAGCAGACTATAAGGAATGATCCTTTGTCAGAAAAAGTTACAAAAAAGTGCAAAAGTGACAGAACCATTTTTCTTGTCCATACTGTAATCATCCACAGTGCACTGCAGAAACTTAATCTTGGCCCTAGCCCAAGATCAGTATTTTAATCTTTAATTTATACTTGCATCTACCAAAACAAACAGCCTGTCTTATTGTCAAGTGTTAACAAGAAATGAAACTGGGTAGCCACATTTTTAGAAAACTTTAAACTTCTTTCTCTGACACTGTTATAGCATTTATACCTATCACTTACCATGACCAGATTATACTTTAATTACAATATTAACTTGAAGTATTTCTTGATGTTTAGTCTAGCCTAATTTCAAAACTTACTGTTTTGATGACTTCTTCCAAAAAAAAGAATGTGTGTGGCACAAGACAAGTCTGCCCAAGATAGAATTATTTTAAAATTCTTACTCTTTTCACTGAAGTGCAATAATTTGCATAAAAAAAACAATTCTGTAAAAACAGTTCCATGATTTTAAAAAAAACCAACTAATTATATTCTGATGTTACATAAATTTTATATCTCATGGCAAAGGAACTTCAGATCTGAAGAGTAATCCATGTTTCATTAGTTTGTGTATTCTGCCACAGAATATAATATTACGTTCTTAAATTAGTTGGAAGCCACACTGTGCTGCAGAGTATAAAAACAAAACTGAGGGCTCAAGCTAGGTCAAGCATATTTCGTATAGGTCCATTAAAAATCTCATTCCATTAATATTAATAAAGATGTTGAGACACAAAAGTCCTTCAATTAACATATATTAGGCAGGCAGGCACAAGCATTCAAGTGATCCCACTGTGAACAGCAAGAATCCAGTTCTCAGAGAATAAAGCCATGAGTGTGCTGTGTACATAGTGGGGCAGCTAGAAATGCTAATGCCACAGAAGAGTGAAAAGGCAACGCCCTATTGTCTGTGCAAGTAAATATCACTTTATTGCCTCAGCTTCCTTCTTCTATTAAGCACATTTGTGCTGGGCCTTGTTATCCCAGTAAGAATAACTTCAAGACCTATTATCTTTGTCATCAAGCTTTTTTCTTTTACCATTTTTTGGCAGGAACTGGCTGGGCAACCACATATGAGCTTGAGGAAAAGGACTTTCATCTGACTGGTCAACTTGTTTGTAGATTTCCCCAGCTTATGAACTAACATTGTAAAAAATAAATTAACTTGCATGTTCCAGAAATTACTTTGGACAATAATGGTTCCCACGCTACTGAGCTTCAACCATCAAGACTCATTCACTTGCATATGACCTGATTATTTGACATTTCTTCACCCTCATTCTTAGTGACTTCCAAGCATGATAAACAATAAAAGGTTACTAATGTCAACCTATTATGAGCCAGGATGCTGTTCTCATCTAACACATAGTAAAGCCAGTACTGAAGCTTAATTAATACATGTTAGTAAATTGTGCTAAGCTACACAGCATTATGATTTCAGGTTTCTTCTGTAAATGTTTACCTCAAAGCTTTAGTCAATGCTCTACTGTCTGAACCAAAGATAAGTTCTGCTTCCATCAGCTATTTGCATAGCTGGTCAAATCACTGTCAGAGCAAATCAATAGGAAATTCCTTTAGCATACTGTAATTTATGCTAGACCTGCAGCAACAGAATTGGGATTAAAATGGGATAAGAAAAGGCAAGAAAGAACCAACATTTCTGCTCCTAGTGACATGATCAAAAAGACAGAGGAAAACCTTGTTTGTAATGTAATTAGCCATTAAATTTCAATTCAGATACCATTTAAGGGCTAGTCAGAGCCTTCCTAACACAAAATAAGTGGTTTTTAGAAAAAAGATACCAAAGTCTGACTTTCAGCTGATATAACTCACCGTAGGTCCACTGCTAGCTCTCACTGCAGAGATAACAAAGTTTAACCCGTCTCTTGCTAGCTCACTGAGAGAAGACCATTACAAAATAAGGCACACAGAGCTAACAGCTTCTGCAAGTGGTCAGGAGTCAAGGCGGAGGGAACGCTTCTGATGACTAAAAAGGCTGCTGACCATAGTGGGGCTGCTGTTAGGTTATCACTGGACACTGCAAATTCCAAAAAGAGAAAGCAGGTATTTTCTATAAAATCCCTAGAGAGCTATAAAACTGTGAGTCAACAACATTACTCATGCTCAGGAGAGAATGAAATCAGATGCAGATAGCTCTGAAATGGTCTTAAAGAATTGACCAATATATTATTGGCATCACAGCTCTGCTGTGTCTAGCATGGCCCCGACTTTCATCTTGCCCCCATGCATGGACTGCAAATTTCAAAACCACAGACATTGGAAACAGTCTTTAGGCCTCTGTCCTTCTCTCACTGTTTGCAATACTGGACAGCAGTCCCAATGATCAAACTACCATCTCTTTCGAAGAGTATGGGACACACCATGCATCAGAAGCACAAACTCTTCCCTAAAAAGATGCAAATTAGAAAACATTATCTTAAATATCTTGTAGACTTAAATGTAACTGTGACAAACAAAACCTGTAGGTGCCAAACTGCCTGAGGGACTTATGGAGCTGGTAACAAACTCCCAGTGACCATCCAGACCAGTTGTAACTAGGCAGCCTATGTTGAATCAAAGTCAAGTTCCCAACTGAGTACAAGTGCGCAAATCACAAAGCTGTCATGATAACCAAGGCACTGGTTTTGCAGAGAGACTAAGCTTGGCAAAAAAAATGTTTAAAAACAGTTTTGATACCACTGTTTGATCAAATTAAATGGACTCTGTGCCAGGGCACAACCAAGATACTCCTGTGCTTTCCACTCTACTGCAGTGTGTCAGGTACAAAGCTCTAGGAGTGGGCTGCTTGAGTTGGACTTGAACTGCAGTTTCACAGACTGTCATTGTGCTTTGGGTAAACAAAAGCCTTTACACACCAGGTCTGGAAACCTGGTATCTTCCTCAAACACTTCTGAAGTGGAGGAAGAAGGGGAAAAATACAGAAATAAAACCTTGTTTAGTTAATTATTAGTGACTGAAAGCAGACATTAGTTATTAGAATCTGCCTGAAATATTTCAGATGTTCAGCAGTTCACAGCTATGCAGAAAAGAATATGTTGCATCTCGGCAGCAGAGCCAGTATGGTCCAAATGAAAATAGTGGCGCTTAAAATAAAAATCCTCATTTACATCAAAGACATCCTGTTATGAAGAGGTCAAGTCTGTGCAGACAGGTCATCCTCTCCTGACCCTTATGAGGATATTTGACTATAAGCTTCTCTCTAATGGACTAGGGAAAGTGTGGGAACTAAGCTTTGTGGAAAGACTTCACTACAGCAAGAAAAATGCTGACATTTCAACTATAGATAGAGTCTACTAATTCCTTTAGAAGTCATGATAAGACTGCTGCTTAACAAGAAATGCCAGGATGAACTGCCTATTGATGTACAAATGGATGGCTCCCTGTTTCTGGAACTATTTTAAGAGTGCAAGCAGCGGTGCATCCAATAGCCTGAAGTTTGGTTTGAACTACACCAACAAACAATATCCATGCTCTTACTGCCAGCTGAGCAATAATGGAGCAGGCAAAAATGACTGAGGGGACCAGCTCCTGCAGACACTCTTGTGAGCTGTTCTGCATCCACAGCCCACTGTGTGCAGGCTGGTGGAGCCAAAGTACTCTCAGTGACACAGTATTTCCTCTATATACGTTCCAGGTTCCCATGCTTTTAAATACAAAGCCTAGAAGAAATGCAACCTCTCTTACTTATTGCTTTGCCTGTCCAGCAGAAGCTGATTACTTCTCCATCATTAATCCTCTTTAATTCCATCTCTTACCCATCACGAATCAGTAGGGTCAAAATGCCTGGGATAACACTGTCTTTGTCTTGCAGAGCTAAAGCCAGAGTTAAACAGAAAGCTTATCAGACAGATATGGAGCAGGGCAATCAATAATCTAATCACACAATTCATTCCCCATCAGCAGTCAATTCAATGCTGAGACCAGAAAAAGTGTCTTGTATTTGTCTAGTATGATTTAAAATATCTTCAGGAATATGGCTTTTTGCCATTGTCACCTCATTTTCCTGTAAAGATTTTTCTTATTTTCATCTTTATCATATTATGGAGTGAATAATGGCAAAATGTCCATCAAAACAGTGTACAAAATGATGATCCTGTAAAACACAGTTTGTTTTCTAAAGGGTGGAGGTGTAATGGTGTGTGAATATAACGAAAGTCAAAGAGAACAACGCCTGGTATACAAGCATGTTGTGCTGGTAATTATACCAGCAGAAAATGTACCAGGCAGAAAATGTAGGGTTTGTATACAGACTTGTGGATGGACTAAAAATGAGTCAAATCACCAGTTCTGTACTTAGTTTCTCTTCAAGGTCCCACTGGGCCAAATTTTGTCCTATTTTTACAGCTGTAGGTTTCTAAAAGAACCTCACTGCAAAAAGCAATTATGTTGTACTTTTACCAGCAGTCTGGCTCACTGATTTTGATGGGAGTTCGTCTGCATGAGAACCTTGGGATTTGTCTCAACATATTTAATTGGACTTAAAGTGTGAGCTCTAGGAATAAGAGGCTGTTGTTAGCATGAACTTACATAATGCTAATACAGAGTGCAATTAAACGACTACAAAGAATGGGTACATGAGTTGCCTTGCCTGCCTGCCTCTTAGGTGGCCAGACTGTGTTAAGAAGCTTTAATTTTGTGGCTTCTTTGATACTTTAAGCAAAGTCCTGCCCTCAGACATGCACACACAACTTCCATTGAATTAATACATCTTCTGTTTATCTCTCAGTGCTACATCTAACCCTTTCTCCAGTTGTAGACTCCTCTGACAGCTCAGTGAGTGTAACATGATTCATCCTTCCCTCCTCTTTCTCTTCCCTTGACTAGACACTAACAAACATAACAGAACTTGAGACAAGAGAAAGAGGCCCCTTATAATGAAAGATTCAATCACATCTTACCAAAAACAAAGGAGGGCACTAGCTAGTGCATGAAGCTGACTCCATTCTTCTAACTGAAGTACCTAAATAAAAGGGAAAGAATGGCCTACATTCACCTCTAGTGGAAGCAGGTGCAGCCTCTCAGGCCTCCATGCTAGTGCGTTTGCTTAGGGCTGGCTTTGGCCTGGACAGTAAAACTGTGTATCATATAGCTTTAAAGGACCTGCACTGTTCCACTGAACGGTCCTGATTTTCTCTCTGATCCAGAATAAACCTGTGTGTCTCCTCTGTGATGTAACGGTAGGAGATTTCCTTTATGTTGTATGTATGTACTTGCTATATATCCTCACCTGTCTCCTCCACCAAATAGCAGCAACATCCCCACAAATGCTATATAATAAACTACTCATTCAGTATGTTCACTGTCTTCTACGTTGCGTATTGGACTGTAGTCTAAACTTGTTTGACTTTGTAAGAGAGTTCTTGTTCACAAAGAGAATGTGACTGCTGCTCCTAAATGCACAGTTATAAATTACTTTTAAGAATGTCTCTAGAACACAACTGGACTACTGACAGCACTGGCGTTCTCTTGTATTCTGCCCTGATTTACTGTGTGACTGCAAACAACTCACTTTATACAAGAGATTATGTATACATAGACCTAATATAAGGAGACAGAAAAGAGACAAGAACTAGCATACAAAGAGAGAAAAACAACACACAGTTTATACACAGACTAGGAAGACAGTAGTAAGGCTTTTGCAGACAATGTCATCATGAAAGTGGAGTTAAAGATGGTGAACCTACAATAGGTATCTGTAATGCAGATGAGATAGCACAGCATGTGGATGAGAATGGGCAACAAGGAATGACGTTGAGATACAGCCACACTGAATAAGTCCTAAAAATGTGTTCTTATTCTAAAAGTGGCCAGCATCATCTCCTTCAGAAAAGCTGAAAACCCCCTGCATTCTATGGATTTGGCATAGTCTGCCTCCCAGTTGGATAACTAAAGGCAATTAGAAGTAATAATTTATTACTAAATAGTAATAGTAATAAAACAATGTAATTAGAGTAAGTAAGAATTAGCTCAAGTCAAGAGATTGGAAAGAAATTGAATTTTGGAAGAATGTACAGCTTGAATTGGAGAACGTAAGCAGAGGATGAAGCAGCAAGACAAACCAGTGGCCTGGATATATCAATGGGGAGAACACAAGGGATTGAAGGAAACTCCAAGAAGTCATGCTGGAGTCACAGAAGAGTTTTATTAAAAGTAATAACGAATATCAGTGGAGAACAGAGTTGAAAATTTTGCATTAATTTCTATTCGAGCCACGTTAAGATGATACCAAAGAGTGAAGCTAGTTTTGTATTTACTAACATAAATTAACTCATTGACCTAAAGTTGTAAGAGTTAAAAAACCAAAAACATCCCTGAGAGTGAGAATGTATTAACAAAATATATGAAAATGAAAAAAATTATCACAACCTCTTTGGAGGGAATGTATCATATTCTCCACTGATAGTCCAGAACACATTTTTCTGGAGGTGTATGAGTACATGTGTCTTTTGAGCACTTTTGATAAAATGACTGAGCAAGTCTGTGTGATGTACAACATAAGCTTGAATTGGAATAAATCTGTCATACTCTTTTATCACTAAGTACAATGCTGCAACTCAATGGTGAAACAGACATTTAGGAAGATCTAAACAAGATTTCTTGCATACAAGATAATTTCATTTAAAAAAATAATAAAATCACAGCTTTCTTGCTGCATAACAGATGCTCCAGCAAGCATAGGATGCTGACTGAAGTCTGAAAGGGCAGAAGACAGAAGAAAGCAAGTTTCCTGTTTAAGCACCTAAACACTTTGATGGTGAAAAGGCAAGAGACAGTACTCATAGTAAACTTGTACGCATCTCCTAAAATGCTAACTTAATGTATTAGTGTACTTATTTAGATAAAGAGCATAGATCGTTTTGCCTTCTGGCACATCATGAAAATTGTGTTGACTGATGGGAACATTTGGTCTCAAATTAACAAATCAGCATAAAAATGTGGGGCCTTACTGTCAACTAAGCTATTAAAAGGTGAGATACACACATCTCTTAACAGATCTATACCAAAGCAACAAATTCTTGCTCCTTTCCAGTGTTAAGTTAAGGTCATCCTGCCTAACAAACCATTTCATATAGACTTTCTCAAAAGTCTACTCTGCAGGCAATGGCAGATAACAGACAGCTGAATGACTGAATACTCTAGGTCATCCAAAAAATTAGATCAAAGAGTCCCTGCAGTCTATTGAAATGCAATTGCTTCCAAATCACATTGTGGTGTTCCAGGCTTGAAAGAATGGGTCACTGCAGTTTTATTGTAGAGAAGCTATTGCTAATGAAAGGAACAATGGAAAGATTAGTGCTACCAACCATATAGAAGAAACACCACTTTCGGTTTAATTGCAGTGAACAAAGCAAATAGGAAAGAAGGGCAACCAAGTGACAAAAGTAGTTGGTGCAAAGAGGATATAGAAGCTATTCACAAGGTTCTCTTGATCAGAGCACAGCATCCAGACTTAACATATGATTACTGAATTTGGATCACAGTAAAAAAATGACGTGGTTTTCATTACAGACAGCTGACGACATATTTTTAAGAAGGCAGCCTTGCAAACTGAAAGACTAAGTATCTTGTTGATAATTTGCCTGGGATTCATTAGGTGCACTGAAGTTAATAAATGGATAGGGAGAAAGGAACAATTATACTTTATTTGTGATACCTACTCTGCAGAAGATTATTATAAGTAAAGGTTTACTTCATTTACCAGTTTAAAATAACAAATTAAGGTGAAATCTATTAACCTTGAAACCGATTAAAGAAAGAGAGGGATTCTAATTGGTGATAACCTAGGTACTAAAAAAGGTTCTGCCATAATAAATTTGTTCATGCCACAATATTTATTCTTTCTTGATCAGTTTCTGGATCTTTTCTAAGCGAAGCTTAACAGTCATAACAATCTCTATGTCGAGACAGTGGTAAAAGATCCATTTCAGTCTCAGTTAAGATCACCACATTCTGTTTCTCTGTGACCTGAGGCAGACTTGAACCTTCCTTCTCCAAACAAGACTTGACAAGCCCAGCTTCACTTAGCTCATAAAGCATGTTAAAAAACAAAACGTGACCAAACAGGGGAGATCACCCAAACTGTAACTGCTGTGTGTAGGTAGAGCACTTCTCTCAGAGAAAGAGACAAACACTGCCATAAGTGAAAACAGGGTTTTTTTTCCTGAAGAAGTTCGGTAAAAGCCAGCAGTTGTGAAAATTAAGCTCCCACAGAAACAACTAAGCACATCTGATATTTATAGTTTAGCACTACAAATACAACTTAAAAAAACAAAAGAAAGCTTCATTCCAGTTCCTGGCACCTGCTCCAAAGTCACATTTGCAACTGTCGAAATGAACTGCAAGATACTAATTCCTCTAACTTGCTGAGAAAAAAGGCAGAGCATTCAAAATACAATCCAGACTACTTCAACCAGTTATCAGTATTCAACAGCTCTTCCTAATGAGCCACGCTCTTCTCAAGTCACTGACTACTATTTCAAAGGAAACACTGGGTGTCTCAAGTGCTCCTTTTTTGGTCCTGTCACACCGTTTAATAGCCCTTATGGACAAGTACCTTTGCAAAACAGATTTCTAGAGGGTGACCCAACATATCCTCTGGACCTTAGTCAATCACAAAGCATACAGATAGCTTCATAGACCTAACACTTAAATGTCACTGCTTTAATCTGCATCCATAGGAGACTGCTTTGCAAGTACAAGGGCATAAGCCTAAAAACCATCAATAACTATAACTCTGTAGATGATTCTTCTGAACTACAGCAGTAAAAACTTCTATGCAGGCAATGAGCACTGTCAAATGTATTTTGAAAAATTCATTTGTGAGCAATAATTTTTCATGAACTTGGATGACAACCATAAATGGAAAATATGCAATGATAATATTTAACACATTCATAAGAGACCAACTAATCAAGCTCTATAAACCCAAATGAGGCTGGAATTGTCAAAGGAAACAAAGGGAAATTGGTTCATAACTCCTGCTGAGCTAGGAAATTCACCCTTCCTTAAAGCTTCTGACAAACCTAGGTATAATATTTTTTTCTCACAGGCTCATGGATAAGTTTTTTCTTTATTCATGGTAGTTCACAAAGGCAGGAAAAGCATTTACCTAAGAGCAAGCAAAACTGTGTAAACTGTCACAAACTATAACAAATGAAAATTGCTATGGGATAATTACTAGGACTACCAGCCAGTCTTCTGTGTTTTTTTTTCCTGAAAGACTGTGATTAAAAAAAAAAAAATACAAAGGGTGTGAGGCAATTCATTAGCTACAACTAAACCTCCTCTCTTAAATGCAATAGCAACTAGTGGTATTAGGAAAACCACCAAACAGTGTACAGTATCCTGAATATTATATGAATTACATACCTTCAACTACTATTCCACATACAAAAATACTTTTAATGCTGATTTGTTTTAAATAAACACTTACCAAGCCTACACATGTAGATATTGCTACTGAAGAGGTGCTATCATTCCTTATAAATCCCTGGTAGAAACACTGCTCAATTTCTTGTTCCTGAGAATTTGAGACTCCATCTTTCCCAAGTACCTGGACAATAAAACTGTTGCTTAAAATGGTCGAAGGTTTAAGTTCTAAGTGAAGTTCCTGTCCAAATGCTGAAAATTTGTAGTGCAAGGAACTCTTTGAACTCTGAGTTGATCTCTTTCTCCTAGTACTGTGCAAAACATCATGTGAAATGTATGATCCACTGGAATCCACTTTGACAGGTGTCACAAATACATAATCTGTAATGATAAAAAGTTAGCCGTCAGCTTCTGTATTTAACAAATAAGGTAAGCATCATTCTAACATGGTAAGCATCAGGCTTTCACTATGGCGTGAAGCATTCCCTCATTTAGGAGATGGTCTGAAAGCTCTGCAGGCTATGTGTGTATAGTCTTGACTGCATAAATTCACCCCTGTAAGTCACACAGGCTCTCAAACAGTGTTTGTTTCCTTTCTGCCCCAGTGAGAGGTACAGACTAACTAGCATAACTGTGAACATTCCCACCATCACTCTTCTGAAGACATTTGTCATCACCAGCAGATCTGTGGATTTTCCCCTCCCCCTCTATTAATTGCTGTCAAATGTGAAGGCTGCTCTGGTTCGAGGGTTTGGGGTTTTTTTTAACTTTCCCTAAGAATGCAGTAAATATTATATATCACTGTAGGGGTAACCATGACTGAGACTTTGTAGAACTGTACCACTTGTTCAAATGGATTAAAGGATTAATTTATTAATGCCTTAACTGAGTGAGACCTCATCTCTTTGTAGTGACTTGATTAGACTGGGTTTCAAATTGTAACTGACCTTCAGCAGAAAGAGATTACATCCTACCTAATAACCTTTAGTCAGCCATTGCTAATTGCACGTCAAAGAAGTTTATTGCGTTGGATAAAATATGTGAAAAATTACAAAACTATTTGTGAGGAGAAGACTAAGACCTACTCACAATCACCCAAGAAAGGGAAAAACAGAGGCCATGATTCAGCTAACTGTATAAGCAGGTGCCTAGCTTGAAGTACATTACCATTGCTGTTGATCTAGCCATACAGGGATTACTTGTATCCTGGAAGCTGGGTCTGAATTTTAGCCATTTGCTGAGCTAGGACCTTTGCACCTATTCGTGGTTTTATCAGTCATTATGCTGAATAAACTGCTTCTCGAACCCATTTCATTTTTAAGCTGTATTTCTCTAATCATACTTAAAGATGTCCATGCATTTGACAGTAAAACAATTCACTTCTCTTCCTAAATCGAAGTAACATAGTTAAAAAAGAAGAAAGCCCCCTCCTTCTTGTGTTGTAACAGATGTTGCAAAAACTATCAATCTCTTCGCCTGAGTAGACTTCATTGGACACACATTAAGCTGAAAACAAAACCAGTGATAGGTTGTTTTTGCTTAGACAGTGGAAACAATACATCAAGAGCTTTCACTTTCCTCGAGTGGTGCTAATCAATGGCAGAAGTTGAGGACGCTAAGCAGGCTGGTGGCCAAAAAATGCAAGCAGCTGCTGGAGAGAGGGAATCCCCCAGTGAGCAGACAATAGGGTGCAAGAGGGTTTTCCTTTCTGCACCCTGGTGTGGTTCTTTATTGCACTTTGTTTCCACTCGCACCCAATAAAAAGCATATGCTGCACTTCAGACTTCCCAAAATCATCAGCATCTAAGTGTTAGTCTCTGAACCTGGGGACAAACAGCTCCTGAGCTCTCACTCACACCAGTCCTTTCTCTCCAGGTTTATTCTCCCTTAGCCTGCATTGCACAGCTTCTTCCGCTCTCCCACCCAAATCTATTCATTACTTTTGGCTCATCGCTCCCATAACAGACGCATGAGGTTTTGTTGTTGTGGCTACATACACATTCATCTTTCTAATCGCACATGTAAACGCGGATGTATTCACCATCTCATTCATTTGCTTTGCTGTTACATATCGTTCCATTTAGCTTCTGCACACAAGGCTTAACAAGTTAATCTCTGCCCATGGTTAGCTATTTTACAGCAGTCAACTTGCTTTCACTTTATGTTCCCCAAACGCTTTGGTTTCTTCCCTTCAAATGCTCAGTCCACCAAAAAAAAAAAAAAAACCAAGCCCCCAAAAAAAAAAAAAAAAAAAGCATCCATGCAAATGTTCATATACACAGACACAGAAAGAGCTATACAAACCATGATTCAATTCACTGATGCTGTCACTGGTTAAAGTTGCTGCATGAGACATGCAACAGAGGCAGCACAGCTGAAGGGTCTGCAAGAGAAAAAAAAAAAAAAGAGAGAGAGAAAAAAAGGAGTATTGGGCGAGATTTACTTGACAAGGGAAGGCAGAAAGACAAGGCACCAGAAATTGTGCAGTAGCCTGGTATGAAAGCACACTAGGCGACTGCAAAAGAAAGTGCTCTCGACCTGCCTTTACAGCGCTTCCAAGCCACGGGAGGGTCGGGGACCGCACGCAG
>NW_010517836.1:0-1426 GCF_000687285.1 Phaethon lepturus
CTGCCGGGACAGGGGCCCGTGACTGACAGGACGAGCGGCGCGTGCTCCGGCGGGCCGCGGGCTGCTGGTAAATCAATAACCCCCATCCTCGTCAAAACAGATTAAAGTTCAGTCAGGCAATCAAAGGACTTTCAGGAAAACAATGAATCCGTTTCTGGACAGCCTCCTGTTTATGGGAACGCTCGTCTACTCCTACTTAGAGGCTTTTGTGAAGCTTTTTGTCCCTGTGAAGAGAAAGTCTGTCAGCGGAGAGCTTGTTCTCATCACGGGTGCTGGCCATGGCGTAGGGAGAGCAACGGCCTTCGAGTTTGCCAAGCGTCAAAGCAGATTGGTTCTGTGGGACATCAATAAGGTAATGGTACAATTCATGTCTTGACTCGCTAATCTCTGAGGCCACTGGGCTTTTAATGGCGTCAGAAGGGCTGCAATACAAGTTGCATCCACATCAACTCCTTCCACATACGCTCCCATCAGCTCACGGACAGCTCACTGGCTGAGCTGAGCGCCAGTGCAGGGCTTGGCCCCACTTGGAGCAGAGGACATAGGTGCCTGGGTCCCACAGTTACTCAGGGCTATTCAGCAAGGTAGCATGCACAGCACGACAAAGAGTACCTGCAAGAGGGAACGCTGCAGTCAGCAAGCTGCTGCTGGAGCCACTGTCTAGACTGGCAGAAAATGGCATGCTTAGACCAGAAGCCTGTTTCTACAGAGAAGCAGGTTTACCTTCTGCTCACTGTCTTTCTAGCCTCAGGTATTTTGCATACATTGCTGGAAGATGTGTCTCTACTCGTATTGACGGGCATCACTGCGTTGAGCTGCGTGTGAGCCCTGCTGCCCTCTGGAACAGTTACGTGTCTAGACAGCGCCTTGCTAAATGTTTACGCTAGCCCAAACTCTGTATTTCAGATAATTTGACTAGAATGTAAAAAGACCTTAGCAAACGGAGGATGGACAGATACAACCAGACAGGATGTCATTCAGTAGTGATCAAGCCAAAGTGCTGTGCATAGGAGCTATCGGCTGTATGCAGGGGGTGAGTGGCTGGGCAGCAGTGAACAGGAAAGGTTTCTGACACAGTGGATCAGCAACTGCAGAGGGGTTCATCATGTTGTCCTGAAGCTGCAAAAAAACCCAGCCCACCACAAACAAAGAAACCAAACACAATACAAGCCTAGCGTAAGGCGATGTGTAAATAGGGAGGATATTGTCAAATATTTTCACTGTCTGTTCATGCTAACCATTACAACTCAGGCCAGACACTGGAGGGGTGGGAGGGAGCATGGCACTGGTCTCCCAATGTGTAAAGGGCTGCTGCCAAGTAGCGTGTTCTCCGTGTTCACTGGAATGGTGAAGAAAGGAATAAGCTTAGTAGCGAGCCAGACCTGGCTTTGCCGCTGGGAAATAGATTGCAAGGGTGGGTGTAAGC
>NW_010517837.1:0-32482 GCF_000687285.1 Phaethon lepturus
GGGCCTGTGGGCTCGGCCGAGGTTTGGGCAGGGCGGCGCCGGCGCGTTGAGACACGGTTTTGCGATACGCTGGCTGTAAATGTGTGAGGACGGCGAGGTGCTGCTCTGGCCCGCCGCAGGGTGGGAGCCGTCGGGCTGCCAGACTCTGGCCGGTTGTGTCCCGGGAAAAGCAGCGCGGCAGGGCCCCGGGTGGCTCTTACGGCGCTCGGTTACCGAAGAGCCGCTGCTGCCTCTGCAAGAAACAGGATTTGTGGACTGTGAGAGTTTCCACGGAGACAATGAATTAGCTGTGAGTGGTGTCTTAAGGACTTTTTTCAGTGGAAAAGATAAATAATCCAATTATTCCTTCTTCCCTCAGCAGTAGATCTAGCTAATTTTTTATTCAAAATATAAAAGAGTATTTCTAGTCAAGGTTTATAAGATGGTTAAGTGTTTGGCATAATCAGGACGCTGAAAATCAAAGATGACAGACAGTTCTTGCCAGTTACTAACTCTGCAGGCGATTAGCTATGTGTATAACTTAATGCACAGCATGGAAGCTATGTGGGGCTATTTGCCAGCTGCTGTCAGAATCAAGTCATAAAGTTGTTTCCGCCTGCTGTTCGTGGACTAGTGACATTTAGAAATGCTCGTTTGACATACATATGCACGTCACTGCCATATGAAGGGAAGAAACTAATGTCTTAAATTGTTCTTGTAAATTACAGAAGTTGCTTTAGCAGTGATGATCTGACTTGTCTTCTCTTGACAGATGCACCCTGATGGTAAACAGCATCCGTTTTCTATGTGGAAACAAACACACAGGCTGTGTAGTCAGCTCCGTACATGATTTCTCTTCAGAATTCACATTTTTTGCCTATACTTCTAATCTGACACTTTAGCCAGAGGGACTTTTGAGAGTCTCTCAGTATTTTTTTTTTAACACATAACCAGAGGTCGTAGTCATCACTGCTGTTATGTCCTGGGTACAAGTTGCAGTCAGACAATCCAGTGAGGATATATTTGATGAAGATGCAGATGAGATGTACCTACTACAGAAAGAATGGAACAGCACCATGAAAAAAAGATTGCAGGTATTTCTGTAAGAATGATTTAATAGCCTTTTAAACGATTTTAGATTTACTGATACATACCTTGATATACATATGGCTGATTTAAAGGGAGAACTAAAAATGGCTGCTTAAAAGGTATTATGACTTAATTTCTTCTGTGTCTTCCCTAATGTCAGGAAAATTTAGCAAGGATTTACAGAAACTCTGTCCTAGTAGTCTATCAGAGCAACATAGTATTTTACCAAAAGACATTGTTTCCCTCTCTACAACCATGTGCATTTGTAAAAGGCAGTGCAAAATTCTGATGCAAGCTGTTTGCTTCATACTTGTAGGTATACCACTAGTAAATGCAGGGTGACACAGCTAAACAGTGCTAATAAAGAAAGATGAGATGTTTGGGTTTTTAAGTAGAGTTCTTCATTAGGCAGATTTAGGATGTGTGACTTCATGTGGAACCACAACTGGACATTGCGGTTTGCGTAGTTCTGTGGCTTATTTATTCTTCTAGTGAAAAATATATTTTATGATAGCAGGTTTCCACAGCCCTTTCCTCCTTGGAATTCTACAGGGAATAAAACAAGTACATAAACCCAGGTTACTTCAACAGATACATTATCACTCAGAGTGGGGCCAGTAGGGCTCGTCTGCTCAGGGGTGAGCATTTGGCTGAAGAACATGAATGGAAGCTGTTGTGTAGGCTGCTGATGAGGAAGGGTATTACAACAGAGCTGCCATATTATTCTCCAAGGAAAACTTTCCTGCAGCTGAGTCCCTTTAAGAGACTGGTTTTCTTAAGGGGCTCTTTAGTGTTCTTACGCAAATATCTCTGGTATTTTACAAACCATAAAATGTTGTTGAGGCTAGAGCTGTGTGTTGAGTAAAATAAAGAAACATTCTTGTCCCTGGCTATTTCTCTAGCAAGGCCACCAGTTTTCTTCTCTCATGAGCAAATAGAAGTTTTCGCTCTTACAACTTGCAATTTTGGTGTGAAAAAAGTTGAGAATTATTCTGTGTTATATGGTAATGTGATTAGAATATAAAGAAATGAATTTGCATTACAATCATTAGCTCTTTCTTACAGAAAGCATTTACAATATTATGTGTATATGTGACTCTCCCATGACCGTGTCTTTTCCCATGTAACTCTTTAATTGAGTGAGATTCAGCAAATAGGGTAGCAAGGCTCAATAATTTGTTTTGTGAAAACAGGTCTGCAGGATGGGAGAGCACCTCTGCTAAAGGGGAGGTTTTGCAGCCTATCTGTTTTTAAATGTCTACAAAACTGTATGAGGTAATAACCGTCAAGGAATTTTTCATGAGGGAATTGGTCATCACAAAAGCAAGCATGCTTTCCTGCAGATTTGTCTTAATTTTTGATGTTTCTAAAAATACTTTTCTCATTTTCTGACCTTGCTGGGGATCCTTTTGGAAGAGAACTGGATCTTGCGAGTCAGTAAATCATAATGCACTGCAGAAAGCATGTTTCGGTTTGGCAGTAGGCATGTAGCTAGGAGGGATGTTCAAACCTAGAGCTGCAATTTAAGAGACTGAATACTTGTTTAAACTTTTTTATTATAAAATTGTCATAGATCAAATTTTTCACATTGTGAACAACCTGTTCCTATTATAGGAAGGCTATAGGGATGGAATTGAGGCTGGGAAGGAGCTTGCACTCCAGGAAGGCTTCAATCAAGGTTACAGACACGGTGCTGAGCTGATGGTTACCTGTGGCCAGTTCAGAGGAATGCTGAAGTAAGTGACAAACTTTTTAAGGTTGTGTGCATGTGGAGGGAGCATGGATGCAGGTTTTGGTTTGTTTTAATTTAAAAAAAGTGCATTGTGAATCTGTCCAAAGTGAGCAACCTAGAGTTGTCAGGTTTTGAATACAGGTAATTGCCTACCTGGGTGTAGAGTGATCGTTCTTAAAAATCCTCCTCCAGTTGTTCTTTGAAAATTATCTATACCTACATTTTTAAGCTTAATATTCAGTTCTACTGCTTGAATTTCCCAGAAAATATGAATGAAACACACACATATTTACATGGTATAGATATCTTGTCATGTTGCTATCTGCCTTCAGCAACTGGAAGTCTGTGTGGATACATGTAATCACTTTTTTATTTTGTTCCTCACTTTTCAGTGCTCTCTTATCTTGGTGTCATCTTAATGGACACGATTCTGCCTTAAGTAAGATAAATAATCTTCTTGATGTGGTTGGCAAGCATGAAGAAGATGTGCTTAAGTATCTGCATTCTATTGAAGAACAGCCACATCTCGGACACATTTTAGATTCTGTTCAGGACATGGACCTTAATCACACAGCTCCAGCTGGGACAGAGTACCATGAAGTTAAAGGTGGAAAACATGAAGATGTTGGCAGCTCTGGTGAAAACATTTGTGGAAATAATGGTGAGGTTGGTTCTTTGCAGTCTGAGTGCAGCAAGGCAAAACTCTGCACAGATCCTGAAAGGTCAACCCTTGCTTGGGTCAAAAAGCAGACTGTTTGGCTAGTAGAGCAACTGGGCTTATCACTGGATATGCTTAATCATGTCCAGCAACTGGAACATTAGTTTTTCTGTTTCACTGTATTTAAAATTATCTCAACTGGATTTGATTCTCAGTTTGTGGACTACGTACAGGCTGATGCATCACTTTGTTTTAGGGAAATCTGATTTTCGTACTTCCCAGTAGAGGTAATTTCTGTAAGCCTACACCATGCTTTGGTTTCCTGGCAGAAAAACCCTTGCTTTCAATCTTAAACATAACTTTCACTGAAAGGGGAAATGACTTTTAAAGCCCTACAAAGATTTACTAGCCATGTTTGTGTTCTGTGTCAGAAGCTATCACTTAACCCTCACTTTCTCTTTTGCCTTCAGTTTGGAAATGGAGTAGGTCCCTTAAATAGCCTCTTTAAATAGGTCCTGTCTAATATCTAAAAAATAAATGCCCAATGCTATGGACAAGCTCTTCTTGCAGAATAAACTGCTGTTCACAATACACTAACTCTGTGGAAAACAGAACAGGATTTGCTGCTGATTTTCTAGAGTGCAGTGATTCTCTAGTCACTATACAATATGTAGGAATTTTTCATCTTTTGTCAAATTCTACTACTTATCTTTTGTAACCACTATGCAGTGCACTTTCACAGTTAAAAGCTTATTTTTTTTTTCCCTCTCATACAGTTCTATTTATTTCACTTTTGCTGAAAACACACCATTCTCTTCAAATGCAGAATTACTGACAATTCCATTGTTTTACTGCTAGACCATCTACTCTTACCCTGTTAGGCCCCACCAAACACGTTTCCAGTTTAATGAACTTCCTTGTGTTATTTTTGTATTTTATTTTGCCAGTCCCTCTAGCCTGAACTCTTTTTCTTATTCCCATAGTGTTTTAACCAAACTCTTCAGGTTAGCCAGGCTTATTAGAAAGACATTGTCAGCCACACGTGCACATTTCTGACAACTTTGTATTTCTGTGCCAACATTCTACATTTGACTGCTTTTCCTGTTGATTGCCTTAACTGTAGCTGCAAATTGCTCTGGGCAGGAAGTAGTTTCTTTGTGAATACCTTTCTCTGTTTTACACTAATTAAACTGATTTACTGTTAGAAGTTTACTTGTTTTAAGTTGCTTGTAACTTTTCCTTCATGTCTGAGGCAAAGCAGTTCTAGACAGAGACAAACTGAAATTTTGCACAGATGACTTAACTATACTTCTTAAAAAAAAAATTAAATCAAAAAACAGTTTTATACTTTGAGGCCAGAAAAAAGCTAAAGTGAAAAATACTTGATTTTTAGAGACTGAGTTTACAACTTTCTTGCTGAAGACACTTACTACCCTGCCACAGATTTGGTAGACTGTAAGTTTGTCTGCTGTTCAGTACCACTTTTGCATTAGGGGAAAACAGAACTGCAATTGAGAGTCTCCTATTGAACTTGTTTCTGAACTAGTGGACAAATAGGGCTGTCTGCATTAATTACATATATACAAACTTGTTCAAACAACTTTCTCTTTCTCAATTTATTTAATATAATGCTGACATGGATAAACATTATTTGTCTACAAGTGCATGTGTTATGTTATAGCCTGTATCACATATGTTAGAAACTTCTTCGATGCGGTGGTAGAATGTGGTGCAGACAAAAATAAAGGTTACTAGAGCAGTGTTAGACTTGCAAATTTGTAAGTTTAAAAATGCAAATTCAAAACTATTACTTCTATTTAATAGTGTACAAAGAGGAAACTCCATTCACAAATTACTAAGTAGACAGTGAGCTTGATAAGTTCTCTCCAACTACTTGTGCAAAAGCAATCTATGCCAGGGAAAATATTTCTTT
This sequence comes from Phaethon lepturus, assembly GCF_000687285.1. Lineage (NCBI taxonomy): Eukaryota > Metazoa > Chordata > Aves > Phaethontiformes > Phaethontidae > Phaethon > Phaethon lepturus. The sequence continues at coordinate 5,392 of NW_010517837.1, forward strand.
CTTGGTTGATTATCAAACAGTAGATTGTTTGTTTTACTTCTCTGTCATAACAGCTTCTGTACTAGCTGTGGAATTGCTTTCCTCCACTCTGCACAGTTTCTGTGCTGACTGGGGGGTTACTTTTTTCCATGTTACACCTGAAGTTTCCAGTTTGGCTGTGGAGATGTTTTCTTTTGGGCTGTCTGTAATACTTGGCTTATCCATCACTACCAAATCTTGCTGACCAGCCACAGAAAGACTTTCTTCAAGACTATTAGAATCCTTAATCTGCTCACATGGTGTTTCAGGTTTTTGTTTTGTGTCTACTTCTGTGTCTTGTGTTTCACTATCAGCTTTCACCTTGGCAGCCTTCCTGAAAATAGCTCTCATGACAACCGGAACTGACATGCAACTGAAGGAGGAAATTAACATTAGTAGTAGTTACTACATTAGTTACTGCTACAGACTTCATTCATTCTGCAACGTACTACTTTTTATAAACCATGGCTCACACCTGAATGATACGTGTGGTGAAAAACAGCACTACCTCCTTTCATTTTTTCGCCTTGTACAGCCTAATAAGCCTACACTGTAACTACAGTATAACTACATGTGCTATACCAGAAACATATGTTGACACAATGAAATCAAGTGCTGGATCTTTGAGCTTAGCAGTGCAAAGAAGCTTTGATAGAAGCGGGGGGAGGGGAGGGGAAGGGAAGTCATAAGGGTGCTTTTAATGAAAACCTAAACTAATGATATTGAAATACACAAAACATGAAAGTTACAATTCTAAAACTCAGTAAGAATGAATATAAGGCAGGTACAGAGCATATCTTCTCCAAAACAGTATCTACACTAGAGGAGGGTTTTTTTCCTACTCTAACAATAGCGTTGCCTGGTTCCAGGAATAGTATCTGGTATCTTGTGTCTTAAGACAGGGCAGGATGATTAAACAGGTTCAAAATCTAGCCTGCAGTGATCTTGCTGTCATCAAATAGATAATAGTTGTATACTAGCTTATGCCAAATAAACTAGTGCACTCAGTCCTTTTGCTAGCGTATGTTCATATATCACAGCAACTTGCCTCTCTTGGAATTTGTTTCAGAAAAGCCAGAGACAGTGTTGTAGCTGTGCCATATACACCTCACTTTCTGAAAAGAAGCACTGATTTGTACTCGGTAGATGTGGAAAAAGTCCGTTCCATGTTATTTCAAGTTACACCAGGCATGAGACTGTCATCAACTAGAGTGTTCAGAAAAGCATGTTTACAAATGAAAAAAGTGTCTTTATAAAAGGTACAACTCTCTTCATTCAAGAGTGTTTCCCTGCCCCACATGCTTTCTACTAGAAAGAAACACTTTCCAGCACTACTCATGTTTACAATTTTTGAAAGATATACTTAAGACACTAAAGAAACTTTTTCTCACTATTACAACTTTTTACTAGAGTCAAGTTTTCTGGTAGCTGAGTTTATGGCATTGTGAATGCACATGGTATTTCCATTAAATGGACATCCGATGTTCATTCAAATTGTTACAAAATAAAACTACTTACCGCTTCACAACTCTTGCTATAAAGTCATCACTATAATTTAGAGTGGGATCTTGAGGATTTAGATGAAGGTGACATTGGACTTCTCTGGAGGTTACTACATCAATTAGCACTAAGAAAGAACAGAATGTAAGTATTTCTAAATAAACATTTTTATAAACATTGAAAACCATCCTTTCATTCTGATGCTTTAGGAGAGGTAAGACTGAAGTCAATGGGAAGGGGTTTTGCAGCAACGCTCTTGCATAAGACTTGCTTTTTCCTAATATACTTAAATCAGAAATAGCAGAAGTTACAATTTATTAATTAACTGCAGGCCAAGACAGAATAGGACTTGAATATTTGCATTTACTTTCTGTTTTATGCTGAATACAGAACACATTGTAGTAAGCAATTTATACATAAGTGCTACTTTCTGTTTTTCATGGGTTGCACACCATTGAGAGTAGCCCATTGAGAAGTGTAGTGGAAGAGCCTAGATAGAACCAAGTCCCTTAGCCCAGTAGAAAGGACAGTATCAATTATTCCACACATACCACAGGCTAAATTCTCTTTCACGGGATGAGGGAAAAAGACAGAAAAGCTGGTGTTCTTGTGTGGTACCACTTCAAAGTAAAGCAGTTCTGAATCATCTAGAAATAAAATTACTATTTAGTGATATCCACCCATTGAACCTGGACTCTTCTTGGCTGAATCACATGCCAGAATTTAAAAAAACACAGACACAGTAGAATCTAATTATTCATTACTTTGGCAACTTAGTTTATGCTTATAAAGAAGTGTCAGACCTAGGAGATTAAAAAAAAAAACCAAAAAACAACCATACTCAGAGTTTAATACTAGAATTAAGCATTTTTTTATCATTTAAAATACTCCACAAGTAATGACAGCTCTGGCAAGGGAGCAGTAAATCTGTTAACACCCTGCTCAGAAGCTAGTTTCCTCTCTAATATTCCACCATTACTTCCAAGCACACAATTTACCTTCATTTACGTGCTTCTCAGAGACACAGCTGCTAATAAGACTGTTATATGCCACTTGATGTCGAAGAATCTCTATTATGCCAGGCACACACTTTGGATGGCTAAATGGGATTTTACTGACCAAGACTCCTACTAAATCTGATTTTTCTGAGCCCTTGTTTATGAAGTAACAGTGCTTTGGGCAATCTGGAAGAGACTGAACAACAAATATGGTGATATTTCAAACACTGAAAACAAGAAAGTAAAGCTTGATGTTATCAGGCAACTGCACAATCCAACAGCAAAAATAATTTTGGAAGACACACTTCTCGCATGTCCGTCGTGTCTCTTTGCATTTCAGTAGAAATATAATCCTTAGAGGAAGCTGAATGAGATCCACTCTTCCTCCCAAGTGCATCCAAATTAGGCGAATGTTCCCAGGGCCAAGTGGTCAGGAGTTCAAGTGCCACCAATTCTTCCAACTACTCTTAAGATCCCTGTAGGCTATAGAAATGTTAACAACCAAGATTTCTCTCAGAACATTAGATAGTAGTGCTGCTTGAACGTTGTACAAACAGGATAGCAGTTTTGCCCAAAATCTCTTCAGGGCATCATATGTTGTTCCTCCCTCCATCACTACTGCTTTCTTTAAGGAGAAGCATGTTTGGCTAGAGTATCTCCTGATGATTCATTTGAAGAGAAGAGGAGATGATAGTAAAAAATTTGCCACCTGTCCATGTTGACAGTGATTCTATGAGAAAATTAGAAGTGCAATATTGTCTTATCTACTTCAGGCTGCCAAATGGGAACTGTTACCTTAAGAACCGGGTAGGGCAATTAATTAGCAGGGTCTACATTAGGAAAAGCTGAAGAGCGGAATAAAAGAGCTTTTCCTCGGGTGTTTGTGGAGCAGAAGCGTTTCCCCTACATTTCTTTCAAAGTTAAAATTCAATTTAGTAATTTACGTCTAGAAATAAAATCTTTAAACTCAGAAGCAAAACAGTCTCCCAGCAAGTACTAATATTTTAGAGAATTGCTGAAGAGTTACAGAGCCTTTTGTGTGTATCTAATGGAAATGAAAAATTCATCCCGTCTTATGGGTTTTATAGCAGAAAGCTTTGCTAAACCTTATTTTAGCATGGTGTAAACTTACTAATACCTTCTGTACCACCACCTCAAACTCCAAGTAGGCAATGAGCTCTGCTGACACTGCTAGTAGAAGAGATAGTGCCCTCCTCTTTTCTTGTCAGGAACTGCAAAATTAATGTTTCCTAGTAAAAAAAGTAGATCTTTGAAGCTTGTCTTGTAGTCGCCCTGTGCATAAATCTGGCAGAAAGCATCTTAGCCACCATTGTATATTCTAAAACTTTTCCTGTACATCTAATGCAGCCTAAATTAAATATTTTTTAATAGTACGGTTATTAAAAGGGAAGCCATCTACAGTTAAGCGACCATGGCTCCAGATACCACTGTTGTAACACTTCATACTTTTCTTCCTGCCAGTCCCTTTAAAAGGAATGAATATTCTTAGTGTTACCTAATCAAGAAATCTTCTTCATTAAAGCATGATATGCAGTGTGACATGCAGCATGATAAAGACCTTAAAAAATCTAGCTAAGTACCATCTTGGGATTTGCTCCTCACACCAGCCAATAAATTTCCTTCTTTTTAAGGCATTAATGATAAAGTTCTCAGCAATTTTTAGAGGTGTATATATTTGGGTTACACGCAGGCAAATTAGTATGACTTCAGCAGCCACGTTCACAGTGTTTTATTAGTGAGGATGAGAAGCTTGCTTACTTGAAAGGGTCTAATATTGTTTCGTAAATAACTTGAACTATTTCCTAAAGAGCATTTAAATACTGTTGGCATTCTGTGAAATCTGCATTGCTTACTTATGAGGAAATATAATTCAGTATATATCTTGCACAAAGGCAGAGTGTGCGTCCAATGCACACTATACTCACCACAAAGAAACAGGAGTTATGTGTAGACAACTCTTCACCGCATTTTTCTTTAAGGGTAGACTGAACAATCAGCTCATACAGAGGAGCTAGTTTCAAGCCAGTAATCTGAATACCTGAAACCAGGTGATTTTTTTTTTTTAGTAGTAATTAGGTTATGACTGTACCTGAAAGCTAATATTAAAAACAAAAGCCATGTTTTGAAAAGACAAAAACATTAATCTCCTTTCTTATTCCTTTTTTTCTAATGGGAATTTGAGGTAGAGTGTTTAACATCTTTGCTGTTAAACAATTGTCATATGTTTCTTAGAACTTTCATGTTTAGCACTGGTTGCTAAAATGTTACACTTAGGTTGAGAGAACAGAACACGTTCTATGCCAGAAACCAGTTTTTCCTCTTACAACATTAACATGGGAATAAAAAGCAAATAAGCAATGCATAGTCACATAAGTACTTAGTCTTAAAAACAATTATAACATGCCTGTGAGCATCTGTATCTCTTCAATACTGGATGAGGACATAGGAATAGGCTGGTGAAACTTCAACACAAAACAAGCTGGCAAATCCACGCTGAGTTCATCAGTCAGTGGCAAAAAAGCAGGGCTGCTAAGGGGAAAAAAAAAGTCAGAATGAAAGCTTATTACAGAAATTCACATAACAAGGACCCTATCGGGTCCCTAGCAGTTTAGTATATTCCATATATTTCTGCCTTGAGAAAAGCTTTGCTTTATAAATGCAACTATAGCCTTTAACATTTTAAAACAAGGTTAATGCGAGGACTGGCAAAAAGGAAGAGTGAGCCACCAGAAACTGAGGAACAGTGCACAAGGATGTTTGCTATAAATCATTTTGTAGTGATTTATTTTGGAGAATGACTTCAGAATTTCCTTCCAGCCTAGCACTGAAGTAGAGAGAGATGAGGTGTCAGTACCCATGGTGGGATGACAAAGTATTTTGTATAGTTAAGGTATAATATCCCTCAATATATGCTTTATTTACTGTGAAACCATGCAGGAGTTGCTTGTTGAATATTAGAAAGTTAAGTAATATTGTTCCAGTGGCTCCTTCTGGCTTCAAATCTGTGGATAAATCCATACATAGTTCAATGCAATTGACATAGTTAAATATGAACGCAATAACTTTAAAGTCCATTTGGGAAAACTGTAAAAGCCACAGGTTGCAGAGGGTGTAGCTGTGGAGCATAATGCCATCAATAAAACAGAGCTTCCTGTTTTAGCAGAGGCTAAGTGTGAGTTATGCTGAGGTTAGTGCCAATGACTTGTAAATCCATTTCTGTATTGAGAAGTGTGCAGAGCCTCACCCGTCCTCTCCAGCTTGGGAATCTACAAGCAGTGGAGAAAGAGGAAGTTTGTGGAGCGTATCTGTGCCTTCGACAGTTACAACTGTTTTTGTTCCACATACCTGGGAACCTGAGCGAGAAAGAGAACTGCATTATTTTCCTCGTGTCAGTGTAGATTAATCCTACACATACACAACATGAATGGTAATGTCTTTTAAAGGTCAGGTCCAACTTGACAGCCACAATGGCTTGGGCAGCAAGGAGAAGCCTGCACAGACCACACCCAAAACACCAAAGTTGCCCAATGACGATAGCAGCTGCTTTTGGGACGTGCCATGAAACAGATTAAGCAACCACCATTTTCATGCTGGATAGGCAGTTATTTTGTTTGAGATCACTCTCACTTCAATTTGGGTCTACAGTCAAGAAGTGGGAAAGTAATTTCCTGATGTAGGCTGTAATTGTGCTAAAGTGCATCACATAAATCATTCTGCTAACCTAGAATTTTAAATCTTATTTCTGAGTTTCATTAATGAACTTTGCTTAATGAAACAGGTAGTGCTGAAAAAGTTAGCACATTAGTTATTTCTGCTTTTCTAGCTTTACCAGGATTTAGTTCTGCTTCCAAAACTTGATAGGGGGAAATATAAAATTCAATGTTCATTGGAGTTCCTGAAGAATAGAAAAAAAAATTGTTACTACACATGTCCATAGAGAAAATGTGTTAGGCATCTTGACACAAAGCGGGGAAAAAAAAGAGCAGTGTAGATGGGCAGAAGAGGATTCCTCATAAGAGTACATCTCTAATTTCAGTATATGTTCAAATCACAGCATTTTCTTAGTCAGCATTTAACAGCTAAAGCCTCAGTGTATAAAGTCATCAGACATCTTTGAAAAGATTAGACTAAGTTTCTATCTCTTGCACAATAACCTGTTGTTCAGCTTTAAAAACACCAGCTGAACTGCTAGCTTTCAGTGACTAGTCTGAAATGGAAGGGAAAGTTGTGATATTTGCATAAAAGGGACTCACATCAAGCTGTGCAACAGGATAGCAGTAGCATGTATTAGAAATACTTTCATGAACTATAACACATTAACGGTTAAAGCTCACTTCTGGCAGTGTAGATGAGCCAAAAAACTTATCAACTGACTGTATTTGCCTTTTATGCAACATGAGTATTATCTCAGCTACTACCGCTGTCATCTCACAGTTACTCCCAAACTGTGGTTTCCCACATAACCTCAGATTATTGCTAGCTTTGCTTTTAGGCTGCTGCAAAGTCAATGTTGCAGTAGCTGATAAACCACCGGGCCTGTCTGTATTTTCTCCTTCTGTGTGTCTGTAGTCTATCTGAGAACACAGACACAGTAAGTCCCTACAGTATGTTTTATTTCTAATAGAGACTCTCTAAACAGAGGTCAACTCAGTAGGGTTTTTTATTACAATTCTTTGAATCTATGAAGGAAAAAAAAAAAAAATCACCTCCAGTTCTTGGCACCAGGTGTCCTACTTTTCCATGAAGTACTTCAGTAACTCTGTTTTCATCCTGTGTTCTAGTTCAAAACACATCTTGATTAGTGTTTTCCTGACTTGCAGTACTAGCTAGACTAATGTAAGGGATAATTTGCACCCTTAATCAAAGGGAGACGATGCTGTCTTGGAAGTAGATTGTGTCTCCATTTGTTATGGCAGCTTCCAAAACACCATCATTCTACTCATGCATTACTCCTAGGACTTGGGCTTCCAGTTTCAACCCTGTGTCCAAGTTGTTTCGTGTTGCAATTTGATGTGCTATTTACCAGAAATGAGGGGTGATGAAAATATTGGAGTGAGGGGTTAAGCAAAGAGTAAGGAAATAACGTGGATTAACTAACTCAAACAGAACACATCTCTAACCTCAAATGTGGTTGTACAGCTGAACACATACAGCTATACAATTACATAGCTGTGTATTAAAACTGTGCAGTGCATTAACTTATATCATAAATGGGACAAATAATCTATTTTAATAAATAATATTTACTGAGATATTAGCAATCAGCAAGGATATCGTTTATTTGTTCATGGAGTTAGTATGCTTCATAAGTGAACACTGTACAAAAAGCAGCCAAGAGTGTGTTTCAAGTTACAGAAGGTCATGCTTGCCAAGAATACTTAATAGGCAAGATATCAGAAAAAATGCTTCAAAAATCCAGAACTAAAGCACTGCCCTCAACTCTGATTTTCTGAAAAGAATCGTTGTACAATTACCAGAAGGTTTAGGAAAATCTCTTCCCCATCTATCTGCAGTCCTACTTTTTGAAAAGAGAAATGAGAAAAGGAAGGATAGGAGAAAAGCTAGCATTCACTACTCCAGAGCTAAAACCTGAGCACAAAATGAGGTACCCAAAGAACAGGACCCCAAAAGGTATATCTTCCTTCTGCCATAGGGAGACCTAAACATGACAGCTGACTTTCAGATGCACTGCTTGCTCCTAGTGGGTGGTCACGCACACATGCACCCAAGCTCTGAAACCAACCAGTTTCCCAGCAAGTCTCTTAGATAAAGCAGTGGGGTTCAGTACATCATCTTGGTTGGCATGCCTGGGGTTGGCAAACTGCAGCAAGGCTTCAAGCTTTCCAGTGGGAGAAAACTCATTAGCCTTCCACATCCTGCTCTATAATTAGATCAGTTAACTTATTTTTTTAGTGAAATTAAGGGGTGGGGGTGGAGCGAAAGGGAGAAAGAGGTAGACTTCAAGTTACCTGTCTAGAAGTGACATTGAATAAAGATCTTTTTCCAGGGCCTGCAAAGCAAGGTATCCCTTAGCTTTCATTTCACTGGGAGAGAGAGAAGACGTATTATTATTATTTTTGTAAGTAAACAAAAACTAGGCTATGAATTTAAAAAAGTTTTTCAAGTAAAAACTAGTTGCAACCTGTTTCCTGGAATTTGATACAGATTTGACAGGTCTTCTAGAATCTTTCCAAAGGCATCATAGTTCTTCATCCTACCAAAAAGAAACAATTGCTGTCATGCTACTAAATGAGATATAGATAAGTCTTTTATATCTAACTTGCTAGAAAAAGCACCATTTCAGAGTGACATAGGCCCCCTCCTTATCAGATCTGGCAAGTAGCAGTACCACTTTAAAATTTTCTTAGAAGATACCAGGAAATGTGAATCCTTGGCTCTGTTGCAAAAAGCAATGTAATTATAGCTGACACTAGTTAAATATGCACTACTGAAAGCAATGGATGTTCACAATACACAAATTTGATAGCTCATCAGCTGCAAAGCACTTTTCTGATGTTCCGATAAAGCTAGTCATGTAGTAACACTTCCCCAATACAATGCCCTTGTACATTGTTCTTTTCATTGCTATATCAAGGATTGTATTAATATTGCACTTCACAGAACCCTGTGAGAGAGACAGATCTTAAATACAACTGACAGATACATCAATCAGAAAAAAGAACAGGAGACAAGTGGCTTGCATAAGTTTGTGAAGGAATGGTTCAGACTGCTCCAAACCCAGAATTCCTGCAGATTCTGGCTAGCTGTGATGTCTGAACAGAGCTCCAGGCTTAACCCACCAGGTATTTACTCTCCTGCTTAAGTGGATTTTAAGTGGATTTTACAAGCCTTACTAAATGCTCTAGTGCTTGCAGTCACACAGAGCGCTGTACTCAGGGAGACGTCCCTTCCCTTTCCGTGCAGATGTGGCTGCAATGTGGATCAGCAGAGAGACCAAATAAGCCTGCCTGGACTTTCACACTGGGACAAATCCTTTCCAGACAGAAACCTAAACAAGTCACTCAGCTCTTCCATGACTCTTTCCAACTGGACTAGTGGGGAAGCAGCGAAAAGGGAGGGAAGTAGGCATGCAGATACAGGCACAGACCTAGCACCAGCTTATGCATTAGCTGGCTGGTTCATCATGATTTTGTAGGTACTTGGAGACTCACAGGAAACATTACACATATAAAAAACTGCCTTATGACCAAATAAAATACTACACCAAGAGGTGTGGAAGGAATACTTGCTCTTCATGCCAAATCCTAGCAAAAACAGGAGGGCAAACAAGTAGTACCCACAGTGCCAATGGTAACTATTACGCTGTCACTCAGAGCCAAATTGCTGGCAGTTAACATCACTGGGAGAGAAAAACCTAGGAAAATGCAAGTTAAAACTTTAAGACATAGCTGTTTACATCCATAAAGCTAATATAACTTCATTTCTGAGGAAAGAGAGGGCTGGAAAAACTGGTGATGCATTACAGGACCACATAGAAGAGAGATGAAATATGCAAGGTCAATGATTGTTCTTTCTCCATTTACCTTCCCTTTCAACTATTCTGCCAAGGTGATTAAATAAAATCCAATTTCTTAAATATACTAATTATTAGTAAAACCTGGAACCATGATCATATTGGCTGGAGAACTTCTAAATGAACTTGTAAGGTGGTGGCCTGACCTGGAACAGCAACTATTCAGACAGAGCAAAATGTGGTATTAAAAAAAAAAAAAAAATAAAGAAAAAAAAAGAAAAAAAGGTGCCCTACTGCTACATGAGAAAATTAAAGTAACATCTCCTCCTACGCATTTGCAAAGAAAAACAGGCCATGTGATATCAGCTTGCTTTCACTGCTGTGACAGAAGCCTGAAGGAGGTGTAGTTAAGACATTTGCATACGGACAGTACAAAGGCTATTTAGTATTTGATGGAAGGAGTAGGGGAAAAGTAATATCTGGTTTGGATCTGTAAATCTGACAGTTCTGAATGGTCATCATCAGTCCACTTAAAAAATTATGGGTCTAAGTAGTTCTACAATTCTTGCAATCAACACAAATGCCAGTATTCAAAGGCTGTGTTCAACTGGCAGCTATTGGGGATTACTCTTTGCCCTAGCTCCATTGAAGCAGATGCAATTTAGCTGTTTTCCGTGGAATGACTTGAGAAGTAAGTAATGCCTGGAGTATCTTTTCAAATTTATATTTGCTGCAGTTTTAGCCATGAATTTACAAATTGGAAGCAGGTAATAACAGTTACAACCACCACCAATACGGAGCACTGGAACCAACTTCCCACATGAAATAAAATCCAAAAAGGTGTCAGTTCTATTGTTTTCTGGATTCCTATTATTGTTTCCTGATTCTTGCTTTTTCTTGTTAATTTTTCTTCAATTCTTACACTGAAGTCATTCTAGCCTTGACTTCACAACATTCAGAGAAACACAAGACTCTGAATTCCTTTCCATTCAACAAGAGACTCTGCACATGATTCTTTACCTTAGATGCTGCATCAAGTCATCACAAACCTACAGGAATGAGAGAGGAGTTTCACGTTTCTTACCATCCTTCATGAAACATCTCTTAAAAGCATTTAACTGGTAGTGATAAGATTGTTGCCCATTACTTTTAATTAGCTGAACAGTTAGCTTAAAAGAAAATCCAACCAACAAAAACCAGACTAACAGTAGTTAAAACATAATATTCATGTAATAATTAGAAGAACAAAGGCCCTGTAGAAGAGGATAAAATTAACAGAAAGAGTTTGTTGACAAATTGTTTCCAGAAAAAAGATTGCATCTTTGCCAGTTTTTCTTTTCTTGGCAGTTACTGTGCTAAAATTCTCTAGACCTGTATTTCCATCCTAATAATATTGTCCAACACTCACTGATTAACAGCCCTGTGCGGGCTAAACAGAACAACTTGAAATTCCTGGCTGACTGCAACTGAAAAAACGGGACTAAATGAACTCCAAATTAATGTAACAATTTGGATACTTACTGATAAAAATCAGAGTTTATGCTCCCCACCTCCTGCAACAGCTCGTTGTTATATCTTTGATCTGAAGGATTGTCTGTAACACTGAACAACTTCAGAACATGGTGTGTGAACTGCAGAGTGATATTTTGCCAGCATTTTTATGAGCAATTTTTCAAAAAAAAACATCCCCATTAGTAGGAATGCACACGCTGTGCACTGGTGTCTACTACAGCCTTATACTCCTGTGGGTCTGACGTGCCAGGCCATCAAATCCACACAGCCTGGTAAACCCGGCCGTCCCTTCCTCCGCCTGGGTGGAGGCAGGGCCCCTCTAGTCCTGGACATAATATTCAAGGCAGAAGGAAAAACAGAATCTCCGGTAACAGCTCCAAGACATCCATTGGTAATATATATTGCACTACATCTTGGCAGGAAAATATTTTAAGACCCTTTCATTTACTGTATATTGATAACATCACAGTATGAGAATACAAATATTTATGCAGGGTACTACAAAATTCTTGGAAGGTGGGCATGTCAGCTGAGTCTTACCTTAATATTTAGCTCTATAGTACTTAATATCTGTATCTACAGTACTTAATATCCATGACCAAGTCGTAAGTTTAGATGAGCGATTCAGATGACTAAAGAGGGAAGTAGTGTCATGCACAGGCTGGCAGGTGTGACAAGACTAAAAGGAAGCCGAAGACTTTCTGACATGGCAGCTGGAAGCCAGGTGGCAGGCTACAGGGAGGTGAGAGATGGAGAAAATTAATTTTACCACAGGAGCTTCTCCAAGGTGAGCCAACTTTACATCCATCACGTTTCCATCCTTCTCCAGCTGAACTTCTATATAAAACATGTTTGATGTTATGTAGCAGGCAGTCCCACTGGGGCCAACATGAGCATTAAGCCTGAGGAGAGGAGAAAGAGAAAAAGAAAAAAAAAAAAGGCTTGTATATCTAAAAAATCTGTCACATGAAGAAAGGAAATGAGTGTAGTTTGCTTGGTTGTGGGAAGAGACGCCAGGAATGCTTCAAAAATAACTCTTCCTTGGCTCAGCTTCTAAAAACTATCCAACCAGGCAATATATTTGTGCTCTGCTCTTTGCATTATCACGCTGATTTGCTGAAAACTATTTACCTCAGTCTGTAGCTTTGGGACCTAGGCATGCATGCCCTCTCTTCACCCAACAACCTCCTCCACAAAGGGCTAATCAAAATAGGCAGCTATGCCCATTCCAAGTAATACACTCCATTGGAATACCAAGCTAAAAAAAATATTGTTGACAAGCCATCCAGATGGTATTCTGCACTGGACTTGGGGCCATGCTTGTTCATTTGCATTTATTCATAAACAAACTTACCCTTTTTGTTTGGATAAAGATTCCAATCTGTTCATCACAGAAAACAAAGATTTAGCTGCAAAAAATGGAAACATTATTTAATCAAGCTGCAAGTGGAACCAGTATTATCCTGCTTTAAAGGGTATGATTTAGGTAATGAGGAAATAGTATCTCTTGCATGACTTCTTGTTATTAATGACAACTATTACCCTATGATTAACAAGTACTGTGCTGGGTAGCGTGTATTCTCAGACTTTGAGGATAGCAATAGCCTGAAGGCTTAGCCCAAAGATGAGTCACAAGTCTTTTGTGTCACATCCACTTCTGTGTTCGTACATTTGACCCCTTTGTGCAGAACAATAGAGAACGATGGGTAGTTTCCATAGAATATTAAAAAAATATACTTTGAGTTATCTGACAGCTCGTTACCATTTAAAGTCCTCTGTATCTTCTCCATGCAAGAGACCAATGGACCATCTGGAGCATTACTGACAGGCTGTTGACATGGCTTATCCTAGCACATTTGTGAAAACAAGAGACAGAGAAAGACTCCTTAAATTACTAGCCAAAGAGAAATATCACTGCACGCGAAACACAGAACACCAATGCCCAGTAAAATAAAACACCACTTATTTCTTTTTGTGAAACCTTTTCATAGGTGACCTATGATTGTAGCTATCTCTAAAGTGGCAGCACTGAATGGATTCACGAAGACCCTATTGTGGAGTAATTTCATCAGTGGCCTTTGGAGCAGGGAGCGGCTTTCCATTCCCTATTCTTTTGAGCTGAACACAAGCCATGTCAGCTAATTTCACCATGACACTAGAGATCAACTAAGAAAATACTTAGACTTTTATTTTAGGAGGAATCTTCCCGAGTGAAAAGGAGAGATCAGTAACCACCACAGGTGTACTCGGTCAGACTCAGGGTGCGAGTTCCAGCTGAAGGTATTAACTTAAGTAGCAAGCAAACTCTCCCAGCTTCTCTTCTAGCTGTTGTCTGAAAAATTCTCATACTTCACACTTCAATTCACAAAGAACATTCACTGATGAAAAGCTTTCACTATGTTCAAACTTGGGACATTGTTTTCAGCGTAAGGCTTTAGTTAAGTATTAATAAGAAGCAGCATGGAAACAAATGGGACTTTTTATACTAAGCTCACAGCAGTTGTGTGAATCTGCTTTTTACAAAGATGACTCTTAAATATAATTAGCTACTGGAAGGGTGGGAGCATGGAACAACTTAAGGTATATCACAGCAGGAGAGAGTCTAGATAGCAGGTTTCAGGCCAATTTCTGCCCAGTCCTATGGGCAAGAAATTTTCTTTACTCTGAATGTGCTAATGATAATGAATGAAAAATAACCTGAGTATTAGGCAATCAGCGCTAATTTCTGAAGAGTTAAAATAATGCAAGATGCAACCTTTAAGGTGTTAAAATAATGCAGGAAACTTTTTTTTGTCCACTCTTGTAAGAAAAATCAGGAGCCAGGTTATAATCGGTACGAGTTTTGGGGGTTGGTTTGTTTTTTCAAAGTCAAGCAGTTTTTGAACCATCTTGGCAACCTGCTCTTACACTACTTATCTTTCTCTCACCTAATCTGTGATTCTTACCATGCAAAAATGGACAAGTTTCAGAGTTTCAGCCCATGGTTTTTGTTGGTATTTTAAATGCAACCGTTCCATTAAAGCATTTGTAGAAGTAGCTGTCGAAGCACCTGAAAAACATGTCAAAATGTTCTAAATATAATAGCATGTATTTACCTTGGCAACCAGAGAAGGTGGAGGAGGCAAAATATTAAAACTTGCTAAGGTCATAGGTGTTATGCTTCAAAAGAGGAAACAGGAAAAAAAACTGTTTTAGTTGAATTTTGCATACAAATACTTAATTTTTTGTAAGACTTTTGACAGAAATAGGGTGTGGAGAGATTTTTTTCAGGCAAGTATTCTGAATATGAAAGAGATGCAGCCCGATCTTCAGCTTGTTAAACAACTAGGATTTCTTTACCTATGCACAATCTCATATGTGTATTCTTAATAAATACCAAGGCCTTGCCATGGGTTTCAGGCACCCAGATTTCTACACCCACGTAGAGCTCATTAGAGATAATTTTGATTAGAGATAAAAAATTAGAGGGTTTTTTTATGATGAGGGTGGTGAAACACTGGCACAGGCTGCCCAGAGAGGTGGTAGAAGCCCCATCCCTGGCAACATTCAAGGTCAGGCTGGATGGAGCTCTGAGCAATCTGATCTAGTGGAAGATGTCCCTGTTCATTGCAGGGGGGTTGGACTAGATGACCTTTAAAGGTCCCTTCCAACCCAAATTATTCTATGATTTTACAGAGGGATAATCTCAATGGAGAGTTGCAACTCTTTTTTTTTTTTCTTTTTCCCCTTCTCATTGGGATGGCAAGGAAGGAGAATGGGACCAGGGGAAGGAACATTTTCAGCTCATCATCAGTCTCCTTATAAATATGCTTTCTGTCTTAACACAGAATCCAGAAGCTCAAAGAAAGTTTTTTTGCTGAGATGTGGTGCATCCATAACCACTAATTCCATCAGAAAGAAACCTGGAGTGAACTTTCTAATACATCAGCCTGAGACAGGCAGGAAGATTCCAGACTGATTAATAAGAGGAAATTGAGTCCCTGCAACATGCCCCCCATTCTCCTGTGCCTCTTAGCACTAGAAGAAACATTGCAAAGCACATCTTTGACCTAAAGAGCACAACAACCACAGAGAATTGTCCCCTTTGAGCTAGCAACACTGCAGGGAGGGGAAGAGGGAGACTAGGAGAGGGACTTCTATACCCCTTGCATACACCAAGCAGGAACCTCCTGCTGGGAAGATGAGAGCACAGAAACCACAGTTCCCTATAAAGCAGGCCACATCAACCAGCTGGAGAAAAGGGAAGCAGCAGACCCAACCAACTCTTGCAAGCATCCCTACCAGGAAATGTGCCCCTACTAACATTCCCACTCACCCATACCTTGATGCCTACAGGAGGGCTGCAGCACACCCTGCCCCTCCATCTCCATCCACACCACAAGCAACCAGGGCTCCTACTTGTAGCACCTGCACCACAGCACCCACAGGTGCTGTGCAAGGCAGAAGGCTTGCTCCCTCACAAAACTGGCCCCCAGGGGTAAGTGTTTGAACTTGAGAAGCTTGATAAGCACAATGACATCAGCTCTCCACCCTGCTAATTTTTAGATGGGGCAAGGCACCCTGTCAGTCATGATCTTCCACATCTGTGTCCTAAGGAGAAGGCATAATGTCTGTCCCCATCTTTTCAGAACGTGTAGCAGTCTCAGGAAAAGGCTGAATTTAACTGGGGGAGAAAGGCAGGGGGAAGGTATGATAGCAACAATCACTCAGCAAAACAGGGAAGCACTCCATAAGGGAGCTTTTAGTCTAGCTCAGGGGAAGGAAAAAAGAAAAAAGACTATACCTATCTATAATGTTTGCATTGTATTTGTGCATCCTTTTGTGGCCACCTCATGTTGCTAGTCTCCTTGTACGTGGGAATTTGTGCACAAAGGCAGTGTGAGGTTCAAGGTTTAATCCTGGACCTTTATATAGGCACTAGCTTGAAACTTGGTCACTGGGGAATGCCAGGTCTGCAGCAAGAAGAGCATGTCTCCTACATAAACCCTATGTGGCAGCATTTCAGGATGTCTTACAGCATATTTTCTGGTTTCAGCTGTTATCAGTCATGCTGCAGTGCCTGAATTAGTCTTATAACACATAAAGGACATGATCTTGGACTTGTATGTAGGTACCTGACTAGAAAGTAAGTACTCCAGTGGTCTCACTAAGATTACAGAGAAAACTATGTACAAACTTAGGAATCCCAGGAGATGTATAAGGTATGTGGCAAAAAGTGGTATTTGTCTCCAAACAGATGTCAAGCATATTACTTAGGGAAAGTCAATGCAGCTGAAAGAGTTAAATATGTTTGCATTTCAGCTTTTACCAAGGAGGTGAAAGGTGATCAAGTAAATTGATGATGTAATTCCACACTTATGGTAGATCACAATTCCCTAAAATTATTAGCATGGCTTATGCTATCAAATATTCATTTATTTTTAAAACCAACATTGGAAGTGACTATAGGTATAATCATGAGCTTTACCTATGACTTGGTGCATCCATTTAAAACATGTTTTCAGCATTTTACAGAGACACATTTTAGCTTCAGATTGCTTGAACAATGTATTGAAATGTTTTCTGCTGGGCAAGGACATGTTCTATGGCCCATGTAAAGTAAGTAGGTTGCCTCAGTCCAGATCATGTGAATGGGCATGTGCACATGAGACATACAAAAACTTGGTAGTGTTTAATATTTTTATTGTAATTTTCATAAATATTTGCCCTGATCCAGAGCTCACTGGAGTCTCTGTGATCTCAATACTGACTCCGGTGGTTTGATCATGTCCTGAATAAGCAGAAAAGTAAATTATTTGCTGACCCTCTTGAAGAGAACACTTCCAAAATAACGGAGGGAAACATGCCACTGATTACCTTGTCGGCACAATAGCTGTTCTGAAAATAAACAGAGGATTCGAAGTTTAAGTAGTCATAGTCCAGCATGGCTGATAAGCGTAAAATTCACTTTAATTTTTAAACACAAAATAACCTTTACTGCTGTGCTCAAATGTATGTATTTAGGTAGATGAATTTCCATCATTTTTTCCAGGATAGGGATAGTGCCAGATTTTCATAACAAGCCAAATATTCCAAGACAAGTAGTAGCCTTCATACCTACATAAAATTGTAACATTGTCTAAGATCATGCATGAGAAACAACAGCTTAAACATTGTCAGAAAGCTCCTCGGATCAAGGTGGTATTCCAGTATTCAGAACTGTCGTATCGAATTACCACACTCAAGAGAAGAGTTAAGTGTGTTGCATAATTAAAAATGTTCTAATTATAGCATCTCAGGCATATTAGATACACAAATGTTTAACTGAGTCAGTTAATGAAAAAAAAGCGCAACTGGCCAAGCATTGTCATCAGTGTAAAGGATAATAGGAATTACCGCATGAATCCTGCATGCCCACCTGCTGTAGATTACTCTCTGTGTGTTCAGCAAAAACTGCTGCGGAAAGAAACTTTCATGTGCACAGTTACAAAATAAGTTGTCCCCAGAGAAAATCTTCTCTTACTCTCAAGTAATTGGAAGTTATCTTATCCCCTTTTAAAGGGTTATAACCAGTATGCTTCTTTAGGGACCTTTGGAGAAATTCATTATTATTACTACTTTG
Source organism: Phaethon lepturus (assembly GCF_000687285.1). Classification (NCBI taxonomy): domain Eukaryota; kingdom Metazoa; phylum Chordata; class Aves; order Phaethontiformes; family Phaethontidae; genus Phaethon; species Phaethon lepturus. Next base: position 23,516 of record NW_010517837.1, read on the forward strand.
TTTATTTTTGTTATGGTTTTCCGCATCTTGCTAAATTCCTGTCTCCATAATATGCTTTACAATGCATGCCCTGGGAACATTGTGATTCATATGAAAATAAGATTTTGTAATTTCATAGTTCTTCCATTTCTGATGATTTTTCTATTTCATTGAATGGTACTTTGCTTTTCTGAGGAAGGATCAACATATTTTCCATTCATATTCTTGCATGAATTCGAGTAAACTGTTTCAGTGAAGATACTCTAGACTTAATACAGAACAAAGGAAAACTTTGCATACTGTTGATACATTTTAAAATGGAATAATAATTGAATAATATGGAAAAGATTCCATATTCAGTGCAATATTGGTGTACTACTTGGTTTCTGGTTTCTTTTTGGGGGGCTGTGAGTTGTTTTTTTCTATTAACCTTTTACCCAATCTTTTTTTTTTTCATCTAAAAAATAAAAATCAAAATAAATCATGAGCAGTACCTTCTCTGGCCTACTTCCAGCACTTTCTTGGAATTGCATCTTTCTAGAAGCCCTCGGCTGAACTGATGATCAGAGGAAACTGCAGCTATATAACAGCCCATAGTAAGTCTAAACACAGAACTGGGGCCTGGGGCAGTCAGTGAAAAACAGTGGTTCTAGTTAGAACTGCAGGCTGTGTAAGAGGTGTCACTGTCATTATCTGAATTGATACCCATTCAGGAGTTGAGAGGTAATATTGTGTTCTTTCACAAAGTGCCATGGGATTTTAGAGTGATCAGCAGTGATAGAGATATAAAATGGGCATGTAATTGGAGCATGAATCAACATGTATCAAAAATGGTGAACAATTCCTTTATCTGTCCTAGGTGCTCTTCCATCTAAGGTAGGCCAAACTCAGTGCTGCTTAGCTTTTATGAACCATAGCTTAGTCTGATACGGTCTACAGTTTATGGCTTTACAACCCATAAATACTACAATATATTTTGTCATCTATTCTTCACTCTCTATATCACCTCCACAGTTACCGACTGTAAATATTTTGTTATTGAAAGTAACATCAGAATGTTGGTGTCTGCATTTTATTTCAATACAGCCATATAGACTGAACCAGTTTTACTTCACAACTTACTGAATAGCACTTGTGGCACTTAACATTGGCAGGCTTTGACTGTTTCCTACTCCTTCACTGAAAGTGATTAAGATCCTTCAAAGCCAAAGGCTGTGTAGACAGACATAAAAAAAAGAGAATTGTAGTTGGGGTTGGAAGGGACCTTTTAAGGTCATCTAGTCCAACCCCCCTGCAGTGAACAGGGACATCTTCCACTAGATCAGGTTGCTCAGAGCACCGTCCAACCTGACTTTGAATGCTTCTGGGGATGGGGTGTCTACCAACTCTGAGCAACCTGTGCCAGTGTTTCACCACAATCATGGTGAAGAAGTCTTCCATATATCTAGTCTGAATCTACTCTCTTTTAGTTTAAAACCATCATCCCTTGCCCTATCCCAACAGGCCCTGCTACAAAGTCTGCTCCCATCTTTCTTAGAAGTCCCCTTTAAGTACTGGAAGGCTGCAGGAAGGTCTCCCCGGAGCCCTCTCTGCTCCAGGCTGAACAACCCCAACTCTCTCAGCCTTTCTTCATAGGAGAGGTGTTCCATCCCTCTGATCCTTTCTTCAGCCCTCCTCTGGACCCTCTCCAACAGGTCCATGTCCTTCCTGTGCTGAGGGCTCCAGAGCTGGACACAGGACTCCAGCTGGGGTCTCTCTAGAGCACAATAGAGGGGCAGAATCACCTCCCTGGACCTGCTGGCCACACTTCTTGTGATGCAGCCCAGAATGTGGTTGGCCTTCTGGATTACAAGCACACATTGCTGGCCCACATCCAGCATTTCATCCACCAGTACCCCCAAATCCTTCATGGGCAGGGCTGCTCTCAATCTCTTCATCCCACAGCTTGGGGGGATACTGGGGGTTGCCCCGACCCAGGTGCAGGACCCTGCACTTGGCCTTGTTGAACCTCATGAGGTTCACATAAGCCCACTTCTCAAGCTTGTCCAGGTCCCTCTGGATAGCATCCCATCCCTCAGGTGTGTCAACCGCACCACTCAGCTTGGTGTTTTCTGTTCACAGGTTCATGGCAAATGGCCATGGATGTAGAAATGCATTCACACTGACAGGGTATATCTTTTCCTTGGAGCATACTCAAGATATGGCTAACACTCAATTCCTGCTTGTCTGAGTCTTTTCCCAAAGGTACTAGAGACATGTGACCATGATTTAAATAACCTCATGAACAAACATGGGAGGACTGGCTTCACATGTGCACATTTTGCCTTTACAGGGTTCCATAGGACATCATAACTGGTGTTCATAACTGAACATTTGTTGCTCATCCCACATCTCTCATCTTTCTAAGACTCTTTTCATCATTTTTATAACTAGAATCAGGTGTTGCACATCATTCATGTTCTTTACTGACATCAGTCAGCTGAAATAAATGAAACCCATCACCTAAGAGCTGCAACAGCTCTCCTTCAAGATAAAGTGAGTACAGCTGGCACATAATCTGCAGAATTAGTAATAACCATAATATGTTGAAGGTCCACAGTGAAAATGTTACTGTTAGAAGCAGGGGGGGGGAGAATGAGAGCTAAGAATTAGTTGATGAGCTGAAAATCAAGATGAGCATTGAGGTGGTAACTGAGGTAGAGAAGAGGTGAAACAGAGAAAGAGAATAATGGTGCTTAAAGGAGCTTTTCACCAGTATTGTCTCAAAGCTAACCACATGGGAGGCTAGTTTAATTATCTTGTTTTTCCAGATTGGGAAAGAAAGAGATGTCCAGCTTTCTTTCCAGATTGGGAAAAAAAAGAGGAAGTGATTCCTGAAGCTGGCCACATCCGCCACACTAGAAATCGAACTGCAGTTTACCAGGCTCCACTACAGCACATCCCTACTTCAGAAGTAAGAAGGAAACCTTCAAAGAAAGAAAGAAAAAAAGAGACGAGGAAGGAGACTAGAGAAACACAAGAGGAAAGGCTGTAAAAAGACATGCAAAACCATGAAGTAAGTATGAAACCATATAAAGTGTGAAAAAATGGAGCAATAGAAAAGGAACGATATAGAAAGCAGAAAAGATATAAAAAGGAAAAGATAAGAGAAATAATTATATAGACAACTCTAACATTAGAAAAAACATTCTTACAGTATTTTTTGTGTTATTTTCATGACAGAAAAGTGAAATTACTTCAGGTCTACTTTGAGATATGTTAAACAAATAATAGTTTGGAGATGATTGTTAGGCTTAAGTGTTCTGATTGAATATATATCAGGATATGGGTTATATAACATGCAGACCAAAAAAAGAAATAGCACTCAGTGACAAATACTGATTTCAGTAAAATAGTATGTGGGAAGGACATATTTTTCAGGAAAGACAATACCATAAAGCATCTCAATCCCAACAAATACCAGTCAGGTACTCCACATAAACTACGTATTTTACATCATTCTGTATTGGTTAAGCAATTTGATACTGTTTTTCATACTTACATTTTAAAATAAAAACTAATTAAACTATGAAGACTTGTTATAAATACATGCAATAGACATTGTCTTATACATACTAGTGCCTGTATATTTTTAGACATTTGGTAGTTTTTGAACTATGTCCCTAATAATGTTTTTTTGTCTATTCTAATATCTCATAAACCAACTGCACATCTGTAACCCTCACATCTCAGATTTCTGGATTCCTAGTCACCTACTAGTATGATATAATTTCTCCTAGCTCTGTTGAATGACAAGATGAATGACTGCAAACTCATGATTACTCTTGGATTCATTGTTATTTAAGTCACTTAACTGCATTTTCTGTATAGGCACAAAGCATTCGGGGATGGATTATCTTTTCAAAATGGTAAGAAAGCTGTGAGTGCTAAGCACCATGACTAGCTCAGATGGAGTACTGAGAATAATATCATTTGGACAGCTAATAGAGCTAAGCAAATGCAAGTATCTCATTACCCAACAGTTTATTGCAGTAATCTCACTATCTTAAGGAATATGTATCTCTTTGCAAGTGTAGGGGGACATATGTGACAAGTTTGGAGGCAGTCACAGATGACGGGAAGCTCCTCTGTCAGCTGAAGAATTAAGATCTCCTTGCATTGAGCAAGACTGGTAGGAGCAACTGCTCACACAACCTTTGTGTGTTTGTGTGTTGATTTGTAGTGTTCAGAATCTGGACTGGATGGCTTCATTTTGAGAATACCTGATTTTTTTTGTGCACATTGCAAAAATATTCCCTGGGTTGTATATGCTGCAAAAACAGAGAAAGAAAGACTATTCCTACCTTGTAGAGCTTTATCGCTAAATATAAAAGGCAGAAGAAAGTTGGGATGGGAAATAGACGGGCAGTGGACTGGCCAAGATCAGAGCAGATTAGTGACACTGTGAGAGCATGTCGTGATTTAACCCCAGCCGGCAACTAGACATCACACAGCCACTCACTCACTTCCCCCCGGTGGCATGAGGCAGAGAATCGGAAGGGTAAAAGTGAGGAAAATTCAGGGATTGAGATAAAGACAATTTAATAGGTAAAGCAAAAGCCGCGCACGTAAACAAAGCAAAACAAGGAATTCATTCACCACTTCCCATGGGCAGGCAGGTGTTCAGCCATCTCCAGGAAAGCAGGGCTCCATCACAAGTAATGGTTTCTTGGTGTTTGTCTTTCCATCACTCCAAACATTCCCCCCCTTCCTTCTTCTTCCCCCAGCTTTCTATGCTGAGCATGACGTCGTGTGATATGGAATATCCTTTTGGTTGGTTGGGGTCAGCTGTCCCAGCTGTGTCCCCTCCCAATTTCTTGTGCACCCCCAGCCTACTCAGTGGGGTGGGGTGAGAAGCAGAAAAGGCCTTGATGCTGTGTAAGCACTGCCTAGCAATAACGAAAACATCCCTGTGTTATCAACACTGTTTTCAGCACAAATCCAAAACATAGCCCCATAACAGCTACTATGAAGAAAATTAACTCTATCCCAGCCAAAACCAGCACAGAGTAGAATTAAGATTACCTGAATCCCAGTCCAGTAGGCTGTCCCTAAGACCTGGAGTTGTACTGCCTAACCGCAGGCACCAGAATAAGCTTTGTCACATCAGATTCTCCTGCTAGTTATTGAAGAGAAATAGGCACCAGCAGAGAGAGATTCAATCCCCCCAATACATGCACCACCCTCTCAAGGCAGCCATCGCTCTGTTGCAGAAAGTGGGAGCTACATACCAAGTCTGCACTTGGGCATGCCAGTTATATACCTCAAGCGGAGTACGGCCCCCAAACCTGACTGTCCCTTACACACACACACACATAAAAGCACAGAGTTACAAACTTGGGATGTGGAAGTATGTCGATAACTAGCCAAGCAGTAGTTTACCATATTCACTCATTGTTACTTATGATTCCTCACAAACTGGGGCAGGTAAAAGCTTCTAGCTCTTTCCTTTTGTTGCAGGGGTGATTGTCCCTAGAATACATGGTGGATTTGAGTTGGGTGGCTTCTTTCCTTCAGTCCTGCTACTTAGAAACTCTATTAAATCACATACATTTCATGTGTCCTTATGCATTGGTAAGAAACCATTGTCTAATAAATTCTAGTACAGTTGTGCCACCAGCAAAAAAAGAGAAGAAATTACATGTAATACCAGGAAATCCTACCTCCCTGTATTGATTTCAGTTCAGCAATACTTCACAACACAAAGGCCCATAGACCCAGCAGATGCCAGGCTAATCAATTCTGGGCTGAAACAGGAGGGTGCCCTCAAAAACCAATAACGATTTTGTTCCCTTTCTACTTTGTCCCTTAGAAAAATGAAGTCTTTCTCACCCTGGAAGATTTATTGAAATCTTGAAGGAAGAATACATGTTTTATGTCTGATAAGGTGGTTTTCCAAAGAACGTGGTTCATTCATTCACGTCAACAGAAATCTAAGATAAAATTACAGTATTAAATTATGCATACTTTAGATATATATTGTGTGATGTAAAATGTGTGCTAAAGTAAAGGGAACAAGCATTTTTTTGTTCCCTGGGAAAGGAAATTGCATATCAATGTTTCTCCCAAAGATTCGGACATGTTTTGTCTGACGTCCACCGTATCTTTAGCTTTTTAAAATAAATGAGATTTTTGTTAGAGTCAGTTGATTTCTTAGCTGTATTATGGTACACAATGCAAATAGTACTAGCACACAATTAATTACATCTCTGCTTAATTACACTTTGTAATTTTGCTCTGCAAGTATTTTACGTGCAGAGCTGTGCTGGCACATATGCTAATACATAACAAAGGACAATCACTACATATGTCCTTAGGGCCATGCTGCAAATCTCTACTACCCTGTCTACATGGTTTTAGACCATGTAGCATTTAAACACCAGAGCAATGAACAATTCAAACTGGCTGCTACCTTGGGCTGCCCAACCCTAAGTTCCTATGCAGTCAATGGAGTGGAATAGTTGCAATACCTACTCTACTCTGACCAGCTGCTCTCTTTCACTGAGGAGCCAGAGTGACTCCCCAAAACGTCCCGGATGCTATAGGGATGCTCTCACTATGGTCACTTGTTAGCAATTGAAGAGGAATTATTAATGTAATGCATTTTCATAGAAATATTTCTGTTAGTTTTGGGTGGAAGAGCTCGTGCCTTTTTTCCACTTGGTTTAGACAAGGTGCCAGGGCACATTTCACAAACAGAGGATGAGTGGTATACTATAAATTGGTTTTTATTGCATTATGATATGCAGCTTGGGCTACCAGACAAAAATTCAAAATAAAATGACATTCATCATCTTAAACAAAACAGCTCTAAAAGGAGATCAAAAGGACAAAGGCTGTGTCTATTAACAAACAGCATGGTGCAAAAGGGGCATTTCCATGGAGTGAAATGTCAAGGTCCTGGCAACGACGCTGTATGTATTACATGGGGGAGGCAATTCTGGACGAGCTCTAGTCTGCTCCTGCACAGATAGCCCATTAGCAGTGGAAGTGCCTGAGGTGCACTCCTGCAGTGCATATCTGTGTCCCATCCTACACAAATCCAGTTTGCCTGTTCCAAGACTGCCCCTACAATGCCAATCAAAGCAGAGTAAATCAGGACAATTGAGAGCTTAGTTTCAGAGTTACTCTCCTGATCCGAACCATAACACTAATGACCAAAAGAATGTCTTTGGTACCTTCTAGGCATGATCCAAACTGCTATTAAAATCAATACGGACTTGGCTGACTTCAACAACAGACCTTGCCTTCCACACAACGTGAAGGGAAGGGATATGATTACCAGTCAGGAGAAGACACCTTTTCTGCAACTGATGATTTTTACAACTGTGTGATTTCAGGGCATGACTGAATGCGGGTGTTGAAGACAAGGAATAATCATTCTTGGCTTCTCTGTGTACTAGGAAGCATTGAATGGCTGCAGACCACAGTATTAATGATACCTTAACTATGACTCAGCCATTCTTCCAACGGAAGTGTTCTGGAATACGAAGCAATACAATATGTAGATACTCAAATTGCTGCAGAAATTCTGCCAGGATTTCTTGAAGACCCCTGAATCAGTATGTGTACAGGGCCATGCTAAGACTCTTCCAACATTTTCATGGTCTCATGAAAAGGCTACTCATAGCTAGCATGCAAATTTTTCCCTGTCATGAAATATCAAAAATGTTTTGTGTCTTATTTTGGCTGTTCTGTTGACTTAACATTACCAGCTTTCCTTCCCCCGCCCTCTTTCTTCCCCCCTCCATTTAGAGAATCCAACAATTCTTTGTGTAAATGAACATATTTTGGTATTTTAATCAGAACAAACTGCATCTGGATTGCTCCTTTATTACTATCACTTTCTCTGTGGAATACACAGAAATTAAGTCATACTGAAATGTGAGGGCAAGAAACTGAAATCCTAGAGGGCAATGGGCAAAACACTGGATAAATGTCCAGGATGTTAAAAGTTGCAGAAAACTGAGCACAGAGAACAACAAAGAAGATTTTAAAGTGCACTTGTTTTGCATATAAGGCACAATGGCTGCATGATGAGAACACTGAGGTCGAAGGTTTCCAGCTGAGGTGATAAAAAATGAAAATTAAAACTTAGAAACCACCTTCAGCCAAGTAATTGTGAGGAGGAGGGGAGGGGTCAAAACAATGTGTGTCCTTCCTGAATGGTTACAGCCTGATGAAACAAAAACACAAACTGAGCTGTCAAGTTCTATATTATGCTAAGCTTACATGACATCACTTAAGTTATGAGTCTAAATCATACCGTGTTTACACAAAGCTCCCATTTAAGTAAATTATTTAAGAGTGAAAGATACCGTTATTAAGGCAACGATATCATTATTTGAATTATTAACATGGAAACTCTCTTCTCATGTCTCCCCGTTTTTGTTTGGCATCTCTAAAACCCTTCACACATAAATTGGTCCATGACTATAAAAAAACCCCAACCCTAAAAATCTCAATGCTTCATGCTCCCATCTGCCAGAGATAATTCTTCTTAAATTCAGTATATTAAATGTTTCCTCAGCTTGTACCTGTCCCTTGAGGAACGCTCATGTTCTGCTTTCACTACTAAAAAGAATTGTGTTTATAAATCTAGCAACAGATGTCAGGAACTTATCTCCTTACCATGGCAGAACATGCCTCATCTATTTGCCAGATTGGGGATTAGCTGGGGGGAAGGAGGAGCACACATGAAGCTACGATGTTTGTCTCACTCTCGCTTAAAAGATTCATCTGAAACAACGGTGGAGAAGCAGGCACTCTGCCACCATTAGGCTCCCGAGTTAACGTACCGCTGGGATGAGCGAGACACAGCCCCCAAACCGCGATGACCTAGGCAGGGGGGCCCGCTCCCCGCTTGGGAGAGCGGCCGCTGCCAGACACAGGGCCCGAGCTGCTCTCGGAGGGTGATTCAGAAGCAGCTCTCTGCCCCAGGCCGTCACG
>NW_010517838.1:0-214 GCF_000687285.1 Phaethon lepturus
GGGGCCGGGAGCTGCCATGCCCTGACCTCGCCTTCTCGCCGGCCCTTGCTCTTGGACGAGATGATCTTTGTAGGTCCGTTCCAACTGAAATATTCTGTTCTGTTCTTTTTGTTTGTTTGTATTTTTGTTGTTGGTGGTTTTTTTTTGTTGTTGTTGGTTTACTTTTTGAGGGGATGTACATCATGTAGCACTAATCCCGTGTTTTCCAGGGGCT
>NW_010517838.1:304-4435 GCF_000687285.1 Phaethon lepturus
CGTTAGGTGTGTGCAGCAGGATGTTCCTGTACAGACAGGCTTGAGGTGGGCTAGTGGTGCACTTGGCTTTTAAAGCATGGAAAAAGTGATTGTATAACAAAACTTGAGGCAAACTCTGTTCTTGCTTCTGTCGCAGCTTTGCTAGAACAATCCTGGCTCGGGCTTTGTCCCTGCAGAAGATACACTTCCTAGAAAGGGCAGCCAGGGGAACAAGGAACAATTCAAGGCTTGAAGAAGTTAAAAAAGTGAGGACTGCCGAGGTCTGATGATGGAAATTCATTAGCTCCTGGCTGAATAAGTAACTATGATTCTCTTTTAATGTAAGAGCTCTCTGCCAGCTTGCAAAGGAGCAGATGTGCACACAAGATGGATAGTTTCAAATAGTCAAAATACTATTATTTTTTTTTTTACTTTAGTGATTATCTTTTTTCATCTAAAACAAATCCAGATTGTGCATAGTCTGGAAAAGAAAACAACAATATTTGGAGAGTGGGAGTGTTTATTTAACAGGTGGCTTATTTAGCAAATTGTTCACTTTTATAAAAATAATATTCCTGTAGTATTCTGCAGCAGGATTCAGAACATATGAGAGCGGGAAGGCGGTTTTTGGGGTTATTACTTTATGTGGGCTTGGGTTAGGTCGGTTTAATTAAGAACATCTGTGGGAGTGCTTTGCTAAGTGCATTTGCATATATTATTGACTTAGAGTTGGGTGCTGCGTCTTGGAGAGCAGTCACCACCTCCTCTTCGAGAAGGTTGGTGACAAGAAAAGATGAGTTTGCAGGGACACCGAGCTGCTGCAGAGCCCCGTGCTGGCAGAAGGAGCAACTGATGGGCTTCAGCCCATCAGTTTCAGGGACACACAAATTCATCAGATACATTTCCAGCCTCCAGTGGCACAGAGTACCTGTCCTTAGACATGGATTTGACGCATGGATGTCAACTTCCCTATCCAGGATGTTCTTACACAGGATGTTCCCTATAACAGGATGTGCACAGAATCATTAAGGTTGGAAAAGACCTTTAAGATCATCACGTCCAACCACCAAACCAACACCACCATGGCCACTAATCCATGTCCCGAAGTGCCACGTACACAGGTTTTTTGAACACTTCCAGCAATGGTGCCTCCACCCCCTCCCTGGGCAGCCTGTGCCAATGCTTGACCGCTCTCTCCGTAAAGAAATTTTTCCTAATATCCAATCTAAACCTCCCCTGGCGCAACTTGAGGCCATTTCGTCTCAGCCTGTCGCTGGTTACTTGGGAGAAGAGACCAACACCCACCTCACCACAACCCCCTTTCAGGTAGTTGCAGAGAGCGATGAGGGCTCCCCTCAGCCTCCTCTTCTCCAGACTGAACACCCCCAGTTCCCTCAGCCGCTCCTCATCAGACTTGTGCTCCAGACCCCTCCCCAGCTCCGTTGCCCTTCTCTGGACACGCTCCAGCACCTCAATGTCCTTCTTGGAGTGAGGGGTCCAGCACTGAGCACTGAGCACAGGGTTCAAGGTGCAGCCTTAGCCATGTTATTCCTGTTATTCCCAGGAGCTTGTCCTGGAGGGAGGAAAGAAGGGGAAGAAGCCCTGGTGACAAAGGCGGAGGGCAGGAGCTGAGCTGCATGGGCAATCCCAGCCCTTCCCAGCAGGCAGGCAATATTTTCCTTAGGCTCATTTTTGAGGCTCCCTGTGGTCCAGGCTGAGCCATCCTTGAGGTGTGGTGTGGCTCTTTGCCCCTTGGTCACCAACGCTCAAACCTAAGCTCTGCCAAGGGATTTGGGTTTGCAGAAAAACTGGTGTCCCTGCTGCCTGGTGGCAAAGAGCAGGCGCAGGGATGGAGCAACCCCCGGCGTGGGGCAGCAGCTGCCCCGCCAGCCTCCGAAAACGAAGCTCTCATCACGCAGAGGGATTCAAACATATTCCACTGTAGAGCAAATACGTATTTTTTACAAGTCTTCTACACTGGGTGTGATGGCTGCGCTGGAATTTGAGCGGAGAGTTATTTTAATAACAATATTTTGAAGAGTAGAAGGATAATTGCACCGAGATTTGGCTCACTACCTCCACGAGGCTTGGCTTTTGTTTTCAGATAGTGTCTCTCTACATTTAACAAATACAAATGACTCTGTAGGGTTTTTTTCCTATACTTGTTTTATACGTATTAACCCTTCCGAAGGCACTGGCGCTGTATTAAGTATCTGGCCTGGAACCGAGTAGCTCCGCGCAGGGGAAACGGCCGTGGAAAGGTCCCTGCCCTGCTCCCCCACTGCCGGCACCAGGGACCGGCGTGGTGCGCTTGCGTTTTGGCTTTTCTGCCTCAGCCTGTGGAAGGTGGGGAGGGATGTCTTTCCAAAATATTTTTAATTTATTGGAACGTTAAAGCACTTTTCACAAATCCCAGGCTTTGCTAATCGCGTGAGCTTTAAATATAGGTAAAATGCCTTTAATGAGAAAAGTAATGAACACGATAATTTAAAGTGATTATTAAATTGTAATAGCCCTAATTCTTGCAATTCATTTTAAGACTCCATCCAAGCATTTGCCATTATTATTTTCCATTTGAAGCAACGGTGTCATGATTTTTGGGTGGGAGAGGAATTAGAACCTGGGAAAGTGTTGGGGTGGGAGGGAAGGCTGGGGGTTTTTTTGCCCGAATTGGCCAAATCCCTGGCGCTCGGTGCTCAGGAAGGGGCTAGTCTTAGATGAAAAACCTAACGCTAACAGCTGCACATTTCACCATACGGTAAAACAATGACTTTTCACAGGCATCGACTTGATGAGGAAGCAAAGAAAAAAATTGCAGTTCAAGATCACGGTTTGTCAGGAAAAATGAACACACTTTAAACAGCCAAAGGAAGATCTCGTGCTCTCCTTAGGGGCCGCAGCCGAGGACGAAGCCAAGCCGGACCCACGCAAAACCTGCAGTAAAACCCCGTCCCGTTCCATCCTACGACAGGAAAGCCAGAACAAGCCCTGCCGCGGGGGGAACCAGTTTCAGCCTTTTAGCCTCGGAGCTGGCTGCGCCCAGTGCCTCGTCGCTGGAGTGGCTTTGCACACCACAGTCCCGGCTCTGCATGCCAACTGCGTGGCTTCGCACGCCAAGAAACAGCAGACCCTCCTCTGCCTCCTCCTCCTCCGCTTTCCCCTTTCTGAGCAGGTTTTCCCGGTCCTTCTGCAGCAGCAGACCTGCTCAGAGACCTGCACGTGTCTAAATCCATTCCAGGAGTATTTCGGTCAAAAATTCTCTACTCCCTTCTTCTGTTCATTAACCTTTACCAGAGTGCTAATTCTGTATTCAAGTATAAGGTCAAAGCCCTTAGCTGTATTTTTTTCAGAAGAACTAAGTGTCTTATCTAAAATCTTCTGGAGAGAAATACCACGCCAGAAGCACTCATCAGTGCCTCTTCACTGGCGCTGCCGCTGTCTGGCTTCCTGAGGAGCCGGTGGTACATCTGGCATGGGAGCGACTGTGCTGGGGAGCCGAGTTACCGCGGGTGATTAACTTCGGGAAATTAATTTTTTAAATGTACTGTCTTACATCGTGGCCTTTTGCAAAAAGGTGCTTAAGGCACTGAAACAAAGACCGAGACACTTAGGGAAACTCCCATGGCAAAAACGAATATACTGTAAAAACTCAGGCGTCTTTTCCAGCACGTGTCTCATCAGCCGGGGAGGCAAACGGACGCTCAGACGCTTCTGCTCTGCTGCATCGGCAGAAAGCTGTGCCTGCGCAGGAAGGTCTGCCGCCGCACCCCACGCGTCAGGACGGCAGCACGTGCGCGTCCGGCGTGGGGAGGAAGGTTTTGCCGAGTTGGAAAAAACGTCAAGGAGCTTTCAGGTTTGTTTAAGCTGAAATCAGAGCCCTGCTAGAGAAGAAGGTGGGAGCTTAGACCTCACTGCACAAGGTGTAACCCCCGTCTTTGTCTTCGCAGCCGACCGCTTGTCTGATGCTTCTTCTAAGGTTCATTTTACGGGTGAGGAGCTCGGCCCGAGAGCTGCAGCCTCCTCCTCCCGCTCCCCTGCCTTCCCCTCCCCGTGGCCGGGGGAAGAAGGGGACCGCGAGGCCGGGACCACGGGAAGGGGAGCAAGAGATGGGGCCAGCGGCGTGCCAGCCCCGGGGGGGACGGTGCCGAGCGC
>NW_010517839.1:0-209 GCF_000687285.1 Phaethon lepturus
GCAGCCAGAGAGGAGGGAGGAGGCGGCTCTTCCCACCGGAGCGACCACCCTTGCTCACACGGAGCTCCCTCACAGTGGGGCGTCCAGCCTGGTCCCCCGGTCCACCAAGGGCACAGAGGATAGTAACAGGCTCAGCTCTGCCCAGTGTCCCAAAGTGGACATCGGTTCCTCACTGCCGGCAGCTCAGTGAGGAATCGGGTGCGGTCGGG